>NC_090270.1:197413036-197717378 GCF_040414725.1 Anabrus simplex
AGAAATCAATTGAATACAAAATTAAGCTTGTGTAGGTTCCATATCTATCAGAAATTTGAATACCGAGCTCGATAGCTGAAGTCGCTTAAGTTCGGCCATTGTCCAGTATTCGGGAGATAGTGGGTTTGAACCCCACTGTCGGCAACCGTGAAGATGGTTTTCCGTGGTTTCCCATTTTCACACCAGGCAAAAGCTGGGGTTGTACTGTAATTAAGGGCACGGATGCTTCCTTCCCACGCCTAGCTCTTTCCTGTGCCGTCGTCGCCATAAAACCTATCTGTGTCGGTGCGACATAAAGCAACTTGTAAAAAAAAATGTGAATACTCTTTTAAAGTTAAAATATGAGTAGTTCAGAAAATTAATTATGGAGCACTTTCCATAAACATGGATATGCGGGTGAGTTAGGCGTGCGGGTAGGGCCGCGCAAATGTGAGCTTGCATCAGGGAGATAGTGGGTTCGAACCCCACTTTTGGCAGCCCTGAATATGGTTTTCCGTGGTTTCCTATTTTCACGCCAGGCAAAATGCTGGGGCTGTACCTTAATTAAGGCCCCGGCCGCTTCCTTACCATTCCTAGGCCTTTCCTGTCCCATCGTCGCCATAAGACCTATCTCTGTAGGTGCGACGTAAAGCAAATAGAAATTAAACCATGAATATGTTCATGAGTATGGTATCGTGTGAGGCATTCTGATGGTTTGGCGTTAGAAACTCACACATTCTCTTCTTTAGAATAGAAAAGTAATGCTGTACGTCAGGCCTGTAAAGGACGCTGGCCAAAACGAGGCGCTTAGCGAAAAGCGTGGGAATCGTGGCAGATGTCTGATTGTGACGTACTTTGCCCTCGATCAGTCTCCTTTACGCACAGACTTTTCTTTATATACTTGAAATATGAAAGTTCATAGGTTTATTTCCAGGTGGGTCTTCTTCTTACGGGCCGATGACTTTGGATGTTAGGCCCCTTCAAACAAAAAGCATCATCATAGTATTATTATTACGCTATTATTATTATTATTATTATTATTATTATTAATTATTTCTGGCCTTTTCTCAATTATCTGAGGTCGACTCTTTGCAAAGATTTAGCCCATTTTATGGCCGGGTGCCCATCTTAGCGCTAACCCTGTGTAGAGGGATTAATTCGTTATTGTATGTTGTTATTTTGGTTTGTTGTGTGATGTACAGTATTGTATATAAATAAAGAGGTGTATTGATACGAAAACGAATACCAAACTCCCGAGCTATAAGAATTAACCAGACAAAGCTAACAGCATCGACCCGGCTGGGCATAGAATTCGGGGACCTCTGAACCGGAGATCACTACTCTGAACATTCAGCGAAGGAGCCACACTCATTTCATTTTATTGTTGTTGTTGTTGTTGTTGTTTTAATTATCAGCCCATAGACTGATTTGATGCAGCCCTCCATACCAATCAATCCTGTACTAGGCCTAATCTTTTCACTTGTACGTAACTACTACATCCTACATCTGCTCTAATCTGCTTGTCATATTCATACCATGATCTACCCCTACCTCTTATACTGCCTAAACTTCCCTCAAAAACCAAATAAATAAGTTCTGGATGCCTTAAGATGTGTCCTGTCATTCTATCTGTTCATGTTGTCAAATTTAGCCAAATCGATCTCCTCTCATCAATTAGATTCAGTATCTCTTCATTCCTGATTCGTACTACCCATTTCACCTTAAGCATTCATCTCTAACACCACATTTCAAAAGCTTCTATTCTATTTCTTTCTGAGCTAGTTATCGTCCATGTTTCTCTTCCTTAAAATGCCACGCTCTTTAAGAAAGTACTCATTTCATATTGTATGAATGATTGAAAATAGCATGTCCCTTCATTTGTAAAGAGATTTCACATATAGAATTATGGAGAATTATGGAGTAATTGTTGTAACTGACACCTTCATTCCATAAATTACTTTCCCTCAAATTAATTACGAAGGCGTATAAATAAAATATCATCATATTCATGCCTGAAAAGAGGATCCGTTATCATATCACTGTCCTCTAATATCTTGCACATTTTAATCCAAAATATTATAATGTCAGATAATATTTTCTCTGTGGACCTTTCTACTGGAAGGAAGCTCAAAAATCTTTCATTGATTTTCATTTCAAACTCATCAGTAACAGATTTATTGATTGAAATTCATCTGATTACAGGAGTCATTTGTTCCACCTTACCAGCGTCAAGAGTACAATCTAAAAGTATATAAAAATACTTGGCTTTATTTTATTTCATTAACAGTATGGAACTTCACGCCTTGATGCAGGAGGTCTATTGTCTCGTTTTGCATATTTTTTCCGAGATAGTAATCTTTAGTCTTCTCTCTCTTTAGCACTCAACGCACGTTTTCTTCCATAATGGGATCAAATTCAGATAGCACCTTAACTATTTTTTAAGTTAGCCATTATTGTGCTCAAATAGCTTGTCGCATGATCCTTGAAAATCCAGATAATTAGGCATATCTATATGTGTAAACGAAAAATCTACATTTTTGAACCAAATTAGCTGAAGATTTTTCACACTTCTGGTAATATTTTACGAAAGAATTTATTCTCAATTTATGTTTACACGCCTGTAAAGATAATTTTTGAGGTAAAAATAGGTAAAATTTTCAAATCTTCTAGAAGTCTCGAATAGGAATGGATTTTTATATCTTCACTAATTTGTTGATCGTTCTTTATATAATACTGTGAAGCAGAATCATTATTATTAAATTTTTAAAGTAACTGAACTAAGTTTTCCAAAAGAAATGTAGAATTTTTACAATATATTATTTTACAATCATCTTTATCTTCTTTGTTTTAATATCCAATTCAACAACTTAAATTTATAACATACCCTAGGTCATGCTCTTTCATTTGACACACAAACGGACCTTCCAGCTCAAGTTATACTGACGTTATGTTTGAAAGGTAGGAAGTTTCAGCAATTTCTTCAATCTGAGAAAGCAAGGATTGAAAATTGACAGCAAGATTGTTCAACTTCTAACCTTATAATTCCCCTGCTCCGTAGCTCCAGCCCTCCTTTTAAATATTTTTGTATCCTCTTGTAATTTTCTCCTTTCTCTAAGGTACCTTCTCCGCTGTTTTTGTTCGGATGTGTTCGGATATGTTTACTCCTACGTAAACGGAGCTCGTCTGCTTCTAACACTACACTCACAGTATAATTTACAGGTGTAACCTTAATTCTCCTCAGGACCTCTATTTCCACTTCGTTTCCAAGTTGAAGTTCAAACAGCATCCAAAACACCTAATTTTAGTGTGGCAGCCCGACAAATATGTTCTTCATGCATCGTCACCCTATCAATCCGTTGAATGATTCGTTGTTATTTTTTGTCAAACCGCGAAGATATTTGGGCAACATGTTTGGGTCGCAAAACCCCTCATATCGTTGTCGAACCTAGAATAACCAAAGCAAAGAGCAAATTCGAAAGAAAAGTCATCTCCGTACAGGCCATGAAGGCCTTTGTAGGAGTGGAAGGCAAAGGCTTCCACTATCCGTAACATCGGCATTTGGTGGGTTAGAGTGTTTAGCTCTATGCCCGGCAACCTTTGCTCTCAAGAATTAACCTGGTACACATTTTTGGTATAGGATGAGTGAACCTCGGGACCATTTGCACCTCCCGAAGTGGAAATCTCGTTTCTTAAATGTTTAGACTTCCTGACAGGGAATCGAATCCACGTCCTTCATGGTTGAACCGCGCACGCCTTTACCGTCTCGGCCGGGCAGCCCCTACCTAGAAGAACCGCGGTGTGAAAATAGTTCAGCCTAGAATTCTGACCAGAAAGGTTCTGTCATCTAAAGTTCAGTATTGCATGAACTACCTCAAGGAATGCTCGTTCTAAGTACTACATGTGCTGCGGGTCAGTATTTCTCCCCTGAACATTGTCACATAACGGTACGTAGAGGCGCAACGACGACATATGGGTTTCACAGCATGGAGAACCTCTAATGGTAGCACAGGTTTATATTTGAAGTTGTCGAGCTGATTAATAGCTTTGGCTCGCTGGTATGAACACCAGCTTTCCTTACCTTGGAAACATCTGTGATGTATTCCTTCTACTATATTCTATGCTGATTGCCACAAAACCTACACTTTTTCTCCTTACTACTACGGGGCTTAAAGGCCATGTTAAAATGAATTACTCCCTCAAATACGAAATAAACCGAAGTATGCAATTTCATTACTCAAAAAAAAATACCAAAGGAACTGCCATTATTGTTTACCAAACATTGTATAAAATACTGAGAGTGGTGATGATGATAATTGTTTTAAGGAGAAGCACAAACAGGAAACCATCCTCTATATTGCGCTAATTAGAGAGAAAAATGGAAGGGATCTGACACTTCGAAAAATGAAGATTTTGGCTAAAAGAACAAGGCCACGAAGGGCGTGAAAATAAGAGACTCCCTAGCTTAGGCCTTCATACGTAATACCGTCGGGGTATTTAACCAAGGGAGGTCGGATAGGATAGATGAAACTGAGGAGCCTGGCTATAAGATTGAAAACACATCACTTTTCTGAAGTATAACACTACTGTAATAAAAGATCCATCTGTGAATGACAGTTGTTTATATAAACCAGTCGCCTGTCATACGGGAACCAATAAACGAGTACGACCTGAAGAGGAGTGTTGTTCATTTCTGGGCCACGCCCTCTTCATGTCATAAAGAGGCACGCTCTACTCCCTCTAAACCCACTTTGAATGCATTTATAGTCGCCCTAGCCGTATAAACCATATACTTCTAAAGAGTAAAGAGTGCATGCTTACATATGGGACTACAAACAATACAAAAATTAGCTCAAAACGGCTATTTTTAACATTTATACATCCCTTTTAACTAAACTTTTTAGTGTTTGCTACGGTTCTTAAAAGCACCTCGTACCAATGGTTTATTTCAGCATTAATAATTCATTGAGCAGCTGCATCTGTGGTCCCCAAAACTTGAATCCTTGACTAAGTTCTAATCATGACTTTTGGGCTTGAATACTTTCTCTTTTTTATTTTTATTTTTTTCAGAAATTTCGTGGTCTCTTATTAAAGTTTCAATGAGATGCTTCCAACTCTTAAAACCCTCCTCTCTTGAAAGTAAACTGATCACACAACCACGTTTTGCATCAAAAGCAGTACACGCAGTTTAAAAAAGTAGTGTGCACTGGTCAATCTATTATAATTTGCTCTTCATTGCTTAAAATTCGTGTATAGTATTTGCACTAAATTTTCGACCAGTGTTATCGGAAGGAAATTCGTTATTATACTCGTACAATGGTGTGGCTGGACCTCACCTTATCGAAACACTTCTTTCAGGGGCTCCTAAAATTCTTGGCCAAGCTGTTGGATCCGCAGGTAAACGAAGTTTGTAGAACGCTTTCCACAGGTTCCTGGTTGGTGAGTAGTCATTTGTTTTAGTACTACCACCAGAAGTACACTGTAAATGTTTTGCTTAAAGACCCAACTTGTTTTTGCCGTTCTTCTTTTTTCAGCCTTCGTCTCTTGTACTGGAAACGAGACAGTTTTCTTTGTCTGTCAGACATTCTGAAACAGACAGATATTTCAAAATTAAACAATTAATAAAAATTGAAGTTGAAGATTTAACCTCACTAAAAGATCTAATTGTTTTTCCCTTTTCAATAAACTCCTGCCTTTTATAACGTTCAGAATTTTTAGAAAAATAAATTTAAGATGTTAAATTTACAATTAAATTAATATTAAACAAATTAAATAACATAATTATAATAACATCAAAATGTGTTTATCAAGATAAATAACTCAGTGTATTCATAGATATACTTTCCTTTAAAAATTAACAAATCATAACTATGTACGAAATCGCCAAATATGTTTTATAAACTCAAAATATTCGACATAATATATAATTACCCTTGTTATCCCACCAACGTATCTGCGATAATAATGTTATTGTGTAACGAAACCGCCCTTTTATTATTAGAGGTTATAAACAAGTGCCGCTTGCGTGCGCGACTATAGTTTCGTCTCCAGTCCTTGCCTCCTGGATACATATAAAGACCTTGAATTGTACCCTCAATCCAGGCTTCCCATAATGCGATAACAGTAAACATTTTAGTTCTCAATTTACTCATTATTAGCAATTTTGGCTTGAAAAGTGAAACACGTTGTAACACGGAAATATTTTGTGGTCGCAACCATGTTCTCTGGGAGGGGGAGGGGCGAGGGAGAGAGAAAATCTCACAACCTCCTTGTGATAATTATCCATACTGCCAGCTGAGACTAAATAAAAAGATAATTTAGTGCCACGTAGCCACACTGAGAACTATTCTTTTAGGATGATCATTTATGGGCAATTAAATTGTTAATTAAATAAAAATGGCACACATTCATGCTTGTTTCCTTCAGAATTCGGGTACATACCAATATCTTATCATATTCATAGCTAAAATTCCACCCTTTACATTTTTTTATTTTTGCTATTTGCTTTACGTCGCACCGACACAGATATGTCTTACGGCGACGATGGGATAGGAAAGGCCTAGGAATTGGAAGGAAGCGGCCGTGGTCTTAATTAAGGTACAGCCCCGGCATTTACCTGGTGTGAAAATAGGGAAACCACGGAAAACCATCTTCAGGGCTGCCGACAGTGGGGCTCGAACCCACTATCTCCCGATTACTGGATACTGGCCGCACTTAAGCGACTGCAGCTATCGAGCTCGGTACCTTTATATTTACCGGCCCGGACGAATATCCGGTTTGTCCACCCGAAGAGCGGGGGCCCTGAGGGCGTACGAAGCAAGTTCTCAAGGAAATAAACACGAAATTTTGGAGAACTGAAAATTACGGGGAACTTGGAAATTTTCTCTCGTGCATCTACCACACAAACTTGTATACGCGATTGTTGCAAACTATTAATTTGAATTTGAAAGCTGCATAATTTTTGTAAAGTTTTACAGAACAGTTTAATGTTCAGCTTGTGTTAATTTAACGACATAATATGAACATAAATTATAATGGATATGTGGCAAATTAGGGAAACGGGGACTGTTATAAAAGCTACAGACGTTAATAAACGGTGTAAATGAAGACAGAAATAAGTTTTTTAAGTGTATGAAAACTGCCTATTCTTAATTTAATCGAGTACAATCCAACATTTTTATATCTCGGATTTTCTTATGCAGGAAGCGAATTAAAACCTACACCAGTAAAGTCATATTCGCTTTTAATAAGGCATTTTCAAACGAAGCATAAGAATTTTAAAAATTAACCTCTTGAATTCTTTAAGCGAAAGTAATCTGAGGTAAAATCTGGTAAGAAAACCTTGCCTCTTTTATTTCTATAAATATGAAGTGCCCTTAAGAGTTATTCAAGCTCATTTTAAGAATAGCAAGAGCAGAAAAACCACACACTGATTTTGGGTCTTATATACTGTCAGAAACATGGTATCAAGTGTTCTAGATGACCAATAAGCACATAAATTAGAAGCTACAGCTTTATCCAACGACAACCTAGGATCGTGAGTACGGCTGATGATTTAAAGAAGAGACTAAGAACTAAACCGGAGTCTGTGAAATATTTTGATAATTAGACGAAAATACAGACTACACAAATATTGCTCCACAGGATACATTTGTTTGGTGATTTTACGTCTTAGCGTGGCTTGGACTGGAAGAAGTGCGTAGTTCGCATTGACGGTGCACGATCTATGACGGGAAAGCATTGTGGCGGTCCTCAGATTAAGCAGGTAGTTCCACAGGCAATATTCGCCCATTGTAGTCTTCCTTGTAAATCTCTAGTTATCAGAAGACGTCCAAATAATTTTAAATAACTATTGACAGAAGTAGTCAATGCCGTCAATTTCGTTTAATCATGAGCAAGCAATTCTAGATTATTTGCGATATTTTGCGAAAATCTGGGTAGTGAGCATAAAAATCTTCTCCTCTAAACCGAAGTCAAATAGCTGTCCAAAGTAAATTGTCTTGCACGTTTGTATGAATTGAGATCAGATGTTCAAGATTTCGTCTTTGAATTTTAAGTTTGATTTCAGTGAGAGACACTGGAGACTGTTTTCTGATAAACAGTACAAACTTCAGTGTACTCGCGTATGACTACCGTACCTACTTGTATATTTTACTAACTCTATGGCATCCATAGCCTCATTTTAATCTTAGTAAGTTCCAAAGTGCAGCCAGTCCCTGCTATGAATGGTGTGAAAATGTTGCTCATAGGGTCTGTTGGTGCATGCATTTCAGTGGGCTTGGCAGACTGATATGTAATAGCAACTCCTCTTTTCCCTAGTACGCCTCTTCAGTGATGCCTAGACCATCTATGACAGCCGATGGCAGAACTGTTGAGGATCCCACCAGCGGCATCGATGACGGACTGAACATACAAGTTCTAAAGGACCGTGCTATGGAATGATCAAAACTGCCCAAACATGCGTGTGGTGGAAAATGGTGTGACAAAGTTCATCTCCCTAGAAACTTTGGAATTTATAGACTAATAAATTTTGTAACAAATCATTTTTCCTTTCCATTTATATGCTTTTAGCTAGCTTATTCTGACAACAAATTAGTTGTTGTCAAATTGTTTCAGTATCTCTCATAGACCAAGACCATCAATAATATAGTTCTACAGATATCGCCTTGACTGCTGCTAACTTAGTTAATACATACACATTGAAATCAACCCACTGAATAGGTTTTTGAGGTTTTCCCAATCAATATAATGTACAAATAGTTCTATCTCTGATATTACCTATCCTTATCTACTGTTACATTTCGACTGCTAAAATAGCAGGCGGTAGTAAAGGGAACCTGGGCCTCAGTCTGAATATCCTTAATCTGCTATATGATTCTCATATGTCACTCTCTTGCAAGGAGCTGTTGTAGCTTCAAAAGCAGCCATGCCGTGAACTTCCCTCGTTATCTCTTCTGCTCAAAATACTTTCCACAAACGATCCCAACTATTTATCTCTCTAATCTTCCCAATGCCATAACACATTACCAATCCTTACAATATGCATATTGCCGGGCTGAGTGGCTCAGACGGTTAAGGCGCTGGCCTTCTAACCCCAACTTGGCAGGTTCGATCCTGGCTCAGTTCGGTGGTATTTGAAGGTGCTCCAATACGACAGCCTCGTGTCGGTAGATTTACTGGCACGTAAAAGAACTCCTACGGGACTAAATTCCAGCACCTCGGCGTCTCCAAAGACCGTAAAAGTAGTTAGTGGGACGTAAAGCAATTATTATTATTATTATTATTATTATTATTATTATTATTATTATTATTATTATTATTATTATTATTATTATTATTATTACAATATGGATAAACCACACAGCTGCTTACAAACACTCTTTCGTAATCACTGTATCCAGGTCGTGCAATTCAGAATGTCACAATTCATCTTAGCTACCCCAAAGACTATCAATTCGTCACTAATATCGTCATTTTCGGATTTTTAAGTTTCACCCCCTTCCTTTAGGGGTGCTAGGGGTTTCTTACCCCTACAGTAATTTTTCCAGATAAAAGCAGAAGTAAGTTTTAAGGAACACCACATAATCTTCACATATAGTTGGGCAGGCAACCCGCTGATCGGACTTAGTGCCCTTAGTGCCGAACTACCAATCAGATTTCGTTCAAACCACTTCATAATCCCTCTCAGGTGTAATAAGAACAAACTGTGAAAAATTCAGCGAAATCGGTTCAGTAGTTTTTGAGTCTATTAGCTTCAAACATACCAGCATCCAATTTTATATATATTCAGCAGAACAACGAGTACTGAAATTACAAATATGCTCTGAACATCAAACAGTACTGAATGTCGCCAAAAGCCTGCCACTATTCGAAGACGGAACTATAGACCACACCGTGAGAGGATCACTTCACCTTTTACAACAATACTTTACAGATCACTTAATTTCCCGTGGAACATAATTCCCTTAACTTTCCCTCTATCCAGAATTCACGCCTCAGAAGCCTATATATTGGGCATGATGAAAGATCAGTTTCCCGGTCTTATGACCGCCTTGCAATGTTCTCGAGAGAAGATGCAGTCAATTTAGTATCCTCACGTCAACCTGCGTTCATCAGCATGTTCAATAATCTACATTTCCCCTACGGTAAGGTAAGGTAAGGGTGTATTCCGCCCGAAGGCAGGTCCGAACCTCCGCAGAGTTGTTCCTGAGCCGGAGTTTACGTACGGTAGGGTGGCCAGTTCCTTTCCCCTCCTCCATTCCCTTACCCCCCACCAACAGCCCGTGGCAACCAATCCAACTCCTGACCACGCCCAATGTTGCTTAACTTCGGAGATCTCACAGGGATCCGGTGTTTCAACACGGCTACGGCGGTTGGCTATCCCCTACGAACAACGTGTGAGAAACGACAGTAAACATTGTCCGTGTTTTCGTCATCACCTTACATGTTATAATGATGTATCTTGGTGTGTATGTAATTTCAGAAGTCTTTGTTTTACCGCATACTGTATAAAATAACTTTTAATGTTTTTGTAGCTTTTAAATTCAGTAATTGTTTTTCAGACTTGTTTTAAATTGTAGACTTAATTTCACAATCGCTTTTAAGTTTTTGAGTTCTTTACAACTATTTTGTTTTAATTAATAGTCACTGCATTGTGTATTATTTGTCTTCGAACAGCCTCTAGGTGCAGGAAGAATTTATAATTAAAATAATTAAATACATAAAACACTCGAACATATGTTGGCGAACGATATTCTAATTTTAAACACAGGAGATTAGGCCTGTAAAAGTTCATCATTGTAAAGTCTTCTGTGAATTACTGTAGCTTGTTTCCCCATTTATCTCCGAGGACAGAAACTTATAAAAATGGTCATACAATCATACACGTTTGAGCCTGAAAGAAGATCGAAAATCGTGATCAATTACACAGTATTTTATATATTTAGAGGTAATTGAATGAAAACGTGCTGAATTTTGAAAAAGAATGAACTGTGTTGGGTGGTAAATACGGGCTCTGTTGGTTTCTTATCATTACACACTGTTTGTTCAATTAGCTATAACCTGAAGTATATTAGATTTTTCCCAGTAATTATTTCCCATGACGAAACAGCCGGAAAAGCAGCGGGTAGTGGTAAAAATAACCCACTTTTAATTATTTTGTACTCTGTTGGTTTCTCTCCTGTATCCTTCAATTGTAATGACAGTGGCTTTCAGTTTTAAAGTAATGTTATTAAGTACAATAATTTTCATTAAATTAATTATTTTTTCAATTAAGGTAAGTATCTGTATTATGTTTAGTTTGCGTGAAATAACGAAGTCCATATATAAGTCATATGAGCAAATGTTCTCCTGTGTGTTAGGTTTTATCTGGGAAAGTAATTAAAAATTTTAGCATTAACGTTAACTGAAGCACCGAGATAAAAACTGGTCATATCAATGAAAAGTACTGTAGTTTTGAGATATATCAACTTTGTACATAATTCTGAATAATAATAATAATAATAATAATCCTAACCTCATAGTTCACTCTGCATGCCAATTACTAAGATTAAAGTAATATACCGAAATGTGTAATCATACAATAGAGAAACACGCTAGGATATTGATATAGAAAATGACTGACATGTCCCGTTTGTGATTTACAGTGTCACTCAAAAATGTGTATAATGATATAGCAAAATATGTTTTAATCATTCCAAATAAGTATATAAGTATGCATCATATAACAAAACATATCAGAATCGACGCTATCATGGCAGTACACGTCAATAACCTGTCAGTATCTTGGCTTGTCACTTGGAAGGGATAATACGAGGGCTATTAATAAAGTAGTGTCAACGTAGTCCAGACACTCGCAGGAGATCGGGCATGCGCAAATAGGATATGGGAGTGGTTTTATGGCACTGTTGTCGATGTGTAATGTGAATTTGATGGTCATCGAGTTGAGAATGTTGTTGCTGTGTGGCGCTGAAGTGCAGAGTGTCGATTTCATTGCTGTAAAACATGTTTTCTAAAGGTGATCAGCGTTCCCGGATTAAAATCGAGGTTGACCGTGGCAAAAATGCATCAGAATGTTATCGAGGATTACGTGAAGTATCTGAAGAGAATGCATTACCGTATAGGACGATTGCACGATGGGTCAAAGCGTTTCATGCTGGTCGGAAATAGACTGCGGATTTGCACCGCACAGGTCGGCCGTCCATTTCTCAAGATCAGATTGACATCGTCATTGGTCTCGTTTCCGTAGACCATGGATGAACTCTCCCAGAATTATCCGTAGAGGTTGGTCTCAGTCATCAAACGGTGTGGCACATACTGACGAAATGTCTTAACACGAGGAAAATTGCGCGACAAAAGAGACGCATTTCTGCAGCGTATTGTCACCATTGATGAGACGTGGGAACGAGCCTACGAGCCTGAATTAAAACGTCAATCGATTGAATGGCGTCGCCCAGGTTCGCCACGTCCATAGAAATTTCGAAAAGAACAGAGTCAGGTGAAATTTATGCTGATTGTGACATATAACTACGAGAATGTTATTCTTACGCATGCTGTGCATGAGGGACAAACCGTCAAGAGTGACTGCTGTTGCCGATTTCTGGAGCAACATCCGTGTCCAGCTATGCGGTGTAAACGTTCACGTTTGTTGCGAGACGATCGCCCTCTAGTGTTGTATGACAACGCACTTTGTCATGTCGCAAACAGTGTCAAGCTCTTATTGCAACGTGGCATTGGTTGTCTTGGACCACCCTCCGCACTCACCAGACATGAGTCCTTGTGACTTCGGCCTGTTTCCGAAGTTGAAGGAACCCCTCCGAGGCCGCCGATTGCCTGACGTGGCATCTGTACTCCGCACAGTAGGGCGCTCTGTCGCTGTCATCAACAGAGAACGCCTTGTGAACGGTCCCCAACGGCTTCCCGACATTTAACAAACAGTAATAGACTTTGCGGGTAACAACATTGAAGGAATGTAATGCAATTGTACTTATTAGTTCATTAAATATTGCGTTCTATCAATATTGCTACTGCTTATATTTACAGTCTTCATACAAAAGAATTGCCTTACTAAACCGAATCTTGGCCGGGAATCTTGGCCGAAATTTATTTGGATTCTTTGGAAACATACATGATGGAGAATGACAAAGTTTTTGATAATATTTTGTTTTGGGCTAGATTTGTAGACGATACTTTAGTAATTTTTGACGAAAGTGTAGGAGATGCAAGAGCTACTCTTGATTTGCTTAATAATATTGACCCACAGATTAAGTTTACGTTGGAGTGAGAAAGTAATAAATCAATTAATTTCCTCGACCTAAAAATCAACAGATCGGGTTCTGCTTTTGAGTATAGTATTTTTAGAAAGCCTACACAAACGGCAGTCACTATTAGACAGGACTCAGAACACCCACAGAGTCAAAAAGATCTACATACAATAGTTTAGTAGAACGGGCCTTTAAGATCCCTATGACAAAAGCTAATTTGAAAAAAGAACTTAATATAATACGTTCAATAGCTAAGGCTAATGGTTTTAGTGATTGCTTTATTGAACGTATTATTAACAAGTTTAGATTCCGTTTGCATACTACTTTGGTCACGGACAAACCCAGTCATAAGGCTTTTACTAAACCGAGATTGCATAGTCACATAACTATGTTCATATTTGATTTGGACGCCAGATGTCACTCCTGATCACCACCCCCAAACTTCACTTTCGCAGGACACAAAACTTCAACGCTGATTTAGACAAGGAAAGAGTAACCGAGCAAGTCCCATTTTAGCATCAACAGATGCAGAATCATATAAAGATAAGAACTACAGTTAACTCATATACCGGTGCCATGAAAATGATTCCTAGTCCTGTCTTTTTATCTCAACGCCTCAATTGTTGATTCTCCTTCAAGAATAAATCGCGTCAAATTCGTATTTTCTGTCGGCATTTATGACATGCAATACAAAAACACAATTCATTACACAATATACCTACCCTAAACATCTTTGAAATCGGTTAGTATGAGTTTCGAATTCGACGAAGAAATGTAATTGTTGAAGCACTGGGAAAATTCTCTCGGGGGATCACTGTAAGTACTCTTAGATGTTAATATTAAGAAATATCTTCGTTGCGTTAATCACATTAATATGGTTGTACATAAAGTTTATATATCTCCTCGTGGATTATTATTTGGGTATTTAGGGGTTGTAGTAAGGATGTAACCGAGCTCGATAGCTGCAGTCGCTTAAGTGCGGCCAGTATCCAGTAATCGGGAGATAGTGGATTCGAACCCCACTGTCGGCAGCCCTGAAGATGGTTTTCCGTGGTTTCCCATTTCCACACCAGGTAAATGCTGGGGCTGTACCTTAATTAAGGCCGCGGCCAATTCCTTCCCATGCCTAGGCCTTTCTTATCCCAACGTCGCCATATATCTATGTCGGTGCGACGTAAAGCAAATAGCAAAAGTAAGTATGTAAAGGAGTGGGCGTATAAGTCTCTGGTAAGACCTTATGGTTGCAGTGTATGGAACCCACACTGGGAATACTTGACACGAGAACTGGAAAGGATCTGAAAGAAAGCAGCACGATGTCTTCTGGTTGATTTACGAAAAAAGAGTAGTGTTACGAAACTGTTTCATATTTGAACAGGAAAGACTTCGGAGTAAGGAGATGAGCTGCGCGACTAAACGGCATGCTCCGAACTGTCAGTTGAGAGATTTCGTGGAATGACTTTAGTAGACGAATAAGCTTGAGTAGGACTTTCAGAAGTAAGAAAGATAGTATATAAATGAAGTTGGAAAGAGGATAAATTGGGACAAATGTTCATATAGAGGGAGAGGAATTAGGGATTGGAAAACTTTATCAAGGGGAAAGTTTAAATTCCCAAGTTGTTTTAGTGAAGACTGGGTAAACAACTGATATGGCCGACGGCCCTAAAAGCAGATCAGTGATGATTGATGACTGATCTTATCACTCAGTGTCATAATTTTTGTCGTATCCAAGACCATTAGCAGCAGCAGCAACAGTAGTAGTAGTTTCTTTGTTTTTTTTACACCCTGCTTTTACGTCTCACCTATACAGATAGGTCTTATGGTGACGATGGGATCGGAAAGGTCTAGGAGTGGGAAGTAAGCGGCCATGGCCTTAATTAAGTTACAGCACCAGCATTTGCTTGGTGTTAAAATCCTTCATAATTCATTAATTATATTATAATAAAAAATCCCTAATCCTGATTCTTTCTCTAAGAAAGCTTGAAACACATAACGCTTTAGACAAAAATAGGCCTATAGGTTACGTAATTGTAAAGGGTGGACTAAAAAAAGTACTGTCTCGGATTTCTGAGTAACAATAGATAATATTCCATAATCATTATTAACATGGACTAATAAAAGCACTGACTTAAATCATAGTATTATCACATTATTTCGTATTCAAGTGTTAAATATTACTTTGATCAACTTAATTCTTCCATTTTAAGTTATCAGACAAACTTATAGGCCTATAGTGTAGATGTATGTAGGCTGGATCAGATCATAGATACCCTAATCAGCTGATCAACATAAACAAACTAGTCGTTACCATCACCAAAGCGAGAGGATTATGGGAATAAAAGCGGACACGGTCACAGACACTGCGAGAATGCGTTGTGACTGGCCAGGTCGTATTGTCGTAGTGTTATATCGAGACGCTCGTCTTATTCCTATTCTTATTATTATTCTTGATCTTGTTCTTATTCTTATCCTTCCACTGCCGCTTGTCCCACACTCTACAACTATCTTTTACCGAGCTCTATAGCTGCAGTCGCTTAAGTGCGGCCAGTATCCAGTATTCGAGAAATAGTGGGTTCGAATCCCGCTGTCGGCAACCCTGAAGATGGTTTTCCGTGGTTTCCCATTTTCACACCAAGCAAAAGCTTGGGCTGTACCTTAGTTAAGGCCACGGACGCTTCCTTTCCACTCCTAGCTCTTTCCTTTCCCATAAGACCGATCTGTGTCGGTGCGACGAAAAGCAACTTGCAAAAAAAAAAAAATAAGTGCCCTTCCTGATGCCAACCTTATACGGGGTTGGGTATTGGGAGATTACGTATTACTGTAGTGTTCGGAAGTGTGGTTTGTAAATGAAGAGCCGGGCTGAGTGGTTCAGACGGTTGAGACGCTGGCCTTCTGACTCCAACTTGACACGGTCGATCCTGGCTCACTCCGGTGACATTTGAAGATGCCAAAATACGTCAGCCTCGTATCGGTACATTTACTGGAAAGTAAAAGAACGCTTGCGGAACTAAATTCCGGCACCTTGAGGTCTACAAAAATCGTAAAAGTAGTTAGTGGGACGTAAATCAAGTAACATTATTAACACTGTTATTGTAAACGAAGAGGTGTGATTTAAGATAAACACGACCTTAATGAAAGGTGGGATCGACGACCTTGTTGAATTGATTGCCGGCCCCACGGTGTTGCGGTAGCGTGCCTACCTCTTACCTGGAGGCCCCGGGTTCAATTCCGGGCCAGGTCAGGGATTCTACCTGGATCTGAGGGCTATTTCGAGGTCCATTCAGCCTACGTGATTACAATTAAGGAGCTCCCTGACGGTGAGATAGCGACCCCGGTCTAGAAAGCCAAGAATAACGGCCGAAAGGATTCATCGTGCTGACCACACGACACCTCATAATCTGAGCAGTGGTCGCTTGGTAGGCCATGGCCCTTCGTGGCTATTGCGCCATAGGGTTTGGTTTTGGATTTTACTTGTACCGATTCCCTTATTTCCAGTGCTTTCTTGATAAGTGTGGGAGCAACGACTGAAAGGGGTAGTTATGGAGAAGGTTGTTGTTATCAGGGTATGGTGAAGCTAAGGTGAGTTTTGGTGCCAGACGACGTTTGATCGGAGACTAGTGCGGAGGCTCACTAAGAAGGGAGATGCGTTGTGAGTTAAGGCCATGCAAATATTTAGGGGGAGATATCTGGGCTGTCAGGGTCTCGGCTGTACACATTCACAGTCGAAAAAAATCGATTCCCTGTATGCCCCTGGATTCTGGTATGGTGACATTGTGACTGCTGGTGGTGGATTATCTGGTTCAATTGTTTTGATTGAATTCTAATTTTCTACGTCAAAACGTTGTTGCATCAATGAAATATTCCCTATTTTTCCGGGTTTACTGCAAAGACGGAAGGAGTGATAGCTGGGTGGAGCGACGGAGGTGATACATGATTATTCCGAACTAAACAATCGAATTACGACATGTAGCAAGTAGCTAATGAAAGGGACTTATACTGTGTGTTGTGGAAAATTGTATTGCATCAATTACTTTACACTGCGGTGTAATATCCGTAGCACAGTAATTACAAGACATTAAAAGTAATCCTCTTTGTTAAATTAGATACAGTTCACTGTCCTCTAACTCAGATACTTATGGTGGTGTCAACTGTTATTAACAGTGCGAGGTGAACTGTTTAAATCTGTCGTATGCGAGGAGGAAAAGGCCTAGACATAGACAAAATTCCAATTTCAACAACTTTCCCCACGCGTCTTAAAAATTTAACCTGCATTTTTATTATTATTATTATTATTATTATTATTATTATTATTATTATTATTATTATTATTATTATTATTTCAGGGAAATCATGTCAGGAAATGATGAATGTCAAGGTGCCAAGGCGTGCTAATTTTGATTCTGATCATTACCTCACAAGAATTAAGATAAGATTCATTCTCTTCAACAAAAGACAGAACAACAAACAAAGATTTCCAGGATATGAGTCCAGATGCTACAAATCAACAAAATCCAAGATAAGCATATTGAGCCTTATTGTTCTTAGCTTTTCTGCGTTCTTCCATTAAGTCCAAGATATCATCCGTCATCCACTTCTTCTTTTTTGTCTTTTTATCAGACTGTAGGTATTTCTTGTTTACTTTCTGTATAGCTTCTTTTACTTCCTCCCACTGGTTTTCCACCTGTTGACTATTCAATGATACTTGTCTTAGCTATTCATTAATTACTTTTGAAACTTCCTGTTTTATTTCACCGTTTACCAATTTTCTTTGGTCATTTCGGTTGGAATGTTTTATTTTCTGTAAAATTTTCTATTTTAGTTGTACACCAGCAACTAGTGGATTATGATCAGAACCTACATCTGCTCCTGGGTATGTTATAACTCTTTTAATGAAGTTTCTTTTTTTTTTTTTTTTTTTTTTGCTAGGGGCTTTACGTCGCACCGACACAGATAGGTCTTATGGCGACGATGGGATAGGAAAGGCCTAGGAGTTGGAAGGAAGCGGCCGTGGCCTTAATTAAGGTACAGCCCCAGCATTTGCCTGGTGTGAAAATGGGAAACCACGGAAAACCATTTTCAGGGCTGCCGATAGTGGGATTCGAACCTACTATCTCCCGGATGCAAGCTCACAGCCGCACGCCTCTACGCGCACGGCCAACTCGCCCGGTAATGAAGTTTCTGAACCTCTTGTTTATGAGGATGTAATCAATTTACTTCCTGATGTTCACTGCCACGAGGTGAAACCCAAGTGTATAATCGACGATCACGAAGTTGATACCATGTGTTTGTAATAACCATTTCATTTTCTTGACAAAATTCGTATAACCTATCCCCGCGTTCATTGGATTCTCCGAGTCCCCAATTTCCTACCAAATTTCCTCGTCGGCCTTTGCCGATCTTAGCATTGAAATCTCCCATTATTATGGTTATGCTACCATTTTTTTGTTGATTCCAGAATGTTTTGCAAGCTTTCATAGAATCTTTCCACCTCAGCGTCATACTTTTTATCTGCTGTTGGAGCATATTATATTGATCTCGAAGGGTTGTCCATGTAGTTGTAAAAGCATGAGTCTGTCTGATATTGGGACAAAATTGGTGACATGTTTCAAGAATTCTGAGTTTACAAATATTGCTACACCATTTGTGTGACTTCTATCAGTTTCAGGAGTGCCAGAATAGTATAGATTTCCATCTTCTCTTTGACAGGTACCTTTACCTGGCCATCTAAGTTCACTTACCCCAAGGATAGAAATTTTTAACCTCGTTATTTCTTTAACCATGTTATCAAGTTTGCCAGCCATGAGCAAACTTCTTACATTCCATGTTGCTAATCTTGTGTTGGACTTCATTGCTTTGAGCCAGGAGATTATTCGCACCACCTGCCCACTAAAGGGCTGCCTGGGACTAGGGATCATTATTTCATTAACTCTCTCCATAGTTATATCCTGGGGAAAAATATACCAGAGTGGTTTCCCGTTGCCTTCTCTGGTTACTATTCAGTCTCCCCTAACGTGGGAAACAGGCGTTGTTGGTAGCCCCGCCCCTAACATGGGATACAGCCGCTACCGAATGGGATCCAATGGCATTTCCTCTACTGAGGGACCATTACCCACCTAAAGGAGCTCATCCTCCCTAAGATGTTGGCCCCTTTAGTGTGTTAAGTTATTTCCCGCCACCCAACACTCGGCGCTGAGACGCTGGCTGTGCGGTCTACTCCATTACCGTAGCAGTAGAAGTCATTTAATAGAACTGTAGGTCATTCTTAATTGAACTTTAGGATTTTCTCCGAAGCAAGTATAACTGGAGATCATTCTTAAATGAACTTTAGGATTTCTTCTGAAGTAAGTGTAATCTGAAGTCATTCCATAACAACTTTGTTGAACTTTAGGGTTTTTCCTACAACAAGTGTATAACTTAAAAATCATGTTTATTTTATTTAACTGGACTTTAGGATTTCTGAAGCAAGTGACTTAAAATCATTAATATTTAATTGGACTGTAAGATTTCTGAAGCAAGTGTAATTTGAAATTATGTTTAATCTATAATGAATTAGACAGACTCTAGGCTTGCATAGAAGTAATTTGGAGGATTTAATTTTTCTTTTGAACTCTAAAATTTTGGCCAACTGACGAAGTGATTTGATTGAAGGTTTATGAACAAAGTTTTTATTTTGAATATTATTTAATTTTGAATCCATGAGTGGAAACTTAGTTGAACTTTGGGGTGTGTTTAATTGAAATCATTGAAAGCTATTATTCATTCTGGACATTTTACCAACATCGAGTGGATGTGTAGAACAAAGACTATATTTTGTTCAATCTTAACAGCGTTTACAATTCTGCAATTTAATTTCATTCTGAACATGTCGATGGAAGATTTATTTTTGAATGAATGAGAAGCAGGGTGATATTCTTCAAATCATTAATAAAACTTATCAAAAATTTTAATACCATCTATTATTTGCCCTGAGAAGCCTTCCTTCTCTACCTGCTCCAATAAGACCGTACACAACCCGAGATCCTTCCCATGCTCTTGCCCAACAACTTTTTCCTGGTACAGTATATACCACCGACCTTACAAGTGACACGACAAATGCCTCCTGTCGGACCAATCTTGAACCTGCGCATGGTTTAGCGTCATTATGTATCTCGAACATTGGTCTACAGTCCTCATTAAAAACACTTTTGCCGGGATGATAGCCTCAGAAGTTTGAGGCGCTGGCCTTCTGAACCCAACTTGGCAGGTCCGATCCTGGCTCAGTCCGGTGATATTTGGAGGTTCTCAAATACTTCAGTCTCGTGTCGGTAGATATACTGGCACGTAAAAGACATGAGGGACCAAATTCCGGCCCCTCGGCACCTCCGAAAACCGTACAAGTAGTTAGTGGGGCGTAAAGAAAATAACATTATTTTTGAAAACAATATATGTGTTACCGTGACATAAACCGTGTGAAATCGTAAAGCAAGATATTCTTAGCATTTTGTGACTCGAAGAATAAATAAACGGGGAAACTAATTCACTCCTCATTTCCGTAGTAGTTCTCTTGAGTGTCTATGACAGCTGACGGCGTCGATCTATTTGTGGACTCAACATACATATGCACAAAAAGTTAGTTAGTTAGTTAGTTAGTTAGTTAGTTAGTTAGTTAGTTAGTTAGTTAGTTAGTTAGTTAGTTAGTTAGTTAGTTAGTTAGTTAGTTAGTTAGTTAGTTAGTTAGTTAGTTAGTTAGTTAGTTAGTTAGTTAGTTAGTTAGTTAGTTAGTTAGTTAGTTAGTTAGTTAGTTAGTTAGTTAGTTAGTTAGTTAGTTAGTTAGTTAGTTAGTTAGTTAGTTAGTTAGTTAGTTAGTTAGTTAGTTAGTTAGTTAGTTAGTTAGTTAGTTAGTTAGTTAGTTAGTTAGTTAGTTAGTTAGTTAGTTAGTTAGTTAGTTAGTTAGTTAGTTAGTTAGTTAGTTAGTTAGTTAGTTAGTTAGTTAGTTAGTTAGTTAGTTAGTTAGTTAGTTAGTTAGTTAGTTAGTTAGTTAGTTAGTTAGTTAGTTAGTTAGTTAGTTAGTTAGTTAGTTAGTTAGTTAGTTAGTTAGTTAGTTAGTTAGTTAGTTAGTTAGTTAGTTAGTTAGTTAGTTAGTTAGTTAGTTAGTTAGTTAGTTAGTTAGTTAGTTAGTTAGTTAGTTAGTTAGTTAGTTAGTTAGTTAGTTAGTTAGTTAGTTAGTTAGTTAGTTAGTTAGTTAGTTAGTTAGTTAGTTAGTTAGTTAGTTAGTTAGTTAGTTAGTTAGTTAGTTAGTTAGTTAGTTAGTTAGTTAGTTAGTTAGTTAGTTAGTTAGTTAGTTAGTTAGTTAGTTAGTTAGTTAGTTAGTTAGTTAGTTAGTTAGTTAGTTAGTTAGTTAGTTAGTTAGTTAGTTAGTTAGTTAGTTAGTTAGTTAGTTAGTTAGTTAGTTAGTTAGTTAGTTAGTTAGTTAGTTAGTTAGTTAGTTAGTTAGTTAGTTAGTTAGTTAGTTAGTTAGTTAGTTAGTTAGTTAGTTAGTTAGTTAGTTAGTTAGTTAGTTAGTTAGTTAGTTAGTTAGTTAGTTAGTTAGTTAGTTAGTTAGTTAGTTAGTTAGTTAGTTAGTTAGTTAGTTAGTTAGTTAGTTAGTTAGTTAGTTAGTTAGTTAGTTAGTTAGTTAGTTAGTTAGTTAGTTAGTTAGTTAGTTAGTTAGTTAGTTAGTTAGTTAGTTAGTTAGTTAGTTAGTTAGTTAGTTAGTTAGTTAGTTAGTTAGTTAGTTAGTTAGTTAGTTAGTTAGTTAGTTAGTTAGTTAGTTAGTTAGTTAGTTAGTTAGTTAGTTAGTTAGTTAGTTAGTTAGTTAGTTAGTTAGTTAGTTAGTTAGTTAGTTAGTTAGTTAGTTAGTTAGTTAGTTAGTTAGTTAGTTAGTTAGTTAGTTAGTTAGTTAGTTAGTTAGTTAGTTAGTTAGTTAGTTAGTTAGTTAGTTAGTTAGTTAGTTAGTTAGTTAGTTAGTTAGTTAGTTAGTTAGTTAGTTAGTTAGTTAGTTAGTTAGTTAGTTAGTTAGTTAGTTAGTTAGTTAGTTAGTTAGTTAGTTAGTTAGTTAGTTAGTTAGTTAGTTAGTTAGTTAGTTAGTTAGTTAGTTAGTTAGTTAGTTAGTTAGTTAGTTAGTTAGTTAGTTAGTTAGTTAGTTAGTTAGTTAGTTAGTTAGTTAGTTAGTTAGTTAGTTAGTTAGTTAGTTAGTTAGTTAGTTAGTTAGTTAGTTAGTTAGTTAGTTAGTTAGTTAGTTAGTTAGTTAGTTAGTTAGTTAGTTAGTTAGTTAGTTAGTTAGTTAGTTAGTTAGTTAGTTAGTTAGTTAGTTAGTTAGTTAGTTAGTTAGTTAGTTAGTTAGTTAGTTAGTTAGTTAGTTAGTTAGTTAGTTAGTTAGTTAGTTAGTTAGTTAGTTAGTTAGTTAGTTAGTTAGTTAGTTAGTTAGTTAGTTAGTTAGTTAGTTAGTTAGTTAGTTAGTTAGTTAGTTAGTTAGTTAGTTAGTTAGTTAGTTAGTTAGTTAGTTAGTTAGTTAGTTAGTTAGTTAGTTAGTTAGTTAGTTAGTTAGTTAGTTAGTTAGTTAGTTAGTTAGTTAGTTAGTTAGTTAGTTAGTTAGTTAGTTAGTTAGTTAGTTAGTTAGTTAGTTAGTTAGTTAGTTAGTTAGTTAGTTAGTTAGTTAGTTAGTTAGTTAGTTAGTTAGTTAGTTAGTTAGTTAGTTAGTTAGTTAGTTAGTTAGTTAGTTAGTTAGTTAGTTAGTTAGTTAGTTAGTTAGTTAGTTAGTTAGTTAGTTAGTTAGTTAGTTAGTTAGTTAGTTAGTTAGTTAGTTAGTTAGTTAGTTAGTTAGTTAGTTAGTTAGTTAGTTAGTTAGTTAGTTAGTTAGTTAGTTAGTTAGTTAGTTAGTTAGTTAGTTAGTTAGTTAGTTAGTTAGTTAGTTAGTTAGTTAGTTAGTTAGTTAGTTAGTTAGTTAGTTAGTTAGTTAGTTAGTTAGTTAGTTAGTTAGTTAGTTAGTTAGTTAGTTAGTTAGTTAGTTAGTTAGTTAGTTAGTTAGTTAGTTAGTTAGTTAGTTAGTTAGTTAGTTAGTTAGTTAGTTAGTTAGTTAGTTAGTTAGTTAGTTAGTTAGTTAGTTAGTTAGTTAGTTAGTTAGTTAGTTAGTTAGTTAGTTAGTTAGTTAGTTAGTTAGTTAGTTAGTTAGTTAGTTAGTTAGTTAGTTAGTTAGTTAGTTAGTTAGTTAGTTAGTTAGTTAGTTAGTTAGTTAGTTAGTTAGTTAGTTAGTTAGTTAGTTAGTTAGTTAGTTAGTTAGTTAGTTAGTTAGTTAGTTAGTTAGTTAGTTAGTTAGTTAGTTAGTTAGTTAGTTAGTTAGTTAGTTAGTTAGTTAGTTAGTTAGTTAGTTAGTTAGTTAGTTAGTTAGTTAGTTAGTTAGTTAGTTAGTTAGTTAGTTAGTTAGTTAGTTAGTTAGTTAGTTAGTTAGTTAGTTAGTTAGTTAGTTAGTTAGTTAGTTAGTTAGTTAGTTAGTTAGTTAGTTAGTTAGTTAGTTAGTTAGTTAGTTAGTTAGTTAGTTAGTTAGTTAGTTAGTTAGTTAGTTAGTTAGTTAGTTAGTTAGTTAGTTAGTTAGTTAGTTAGTTAGTTAGTTAGTTAGTTAGTTAGTTAGTTAGTTAGTTAGTTAGTTAGTTAGTTAGTTAGTTAGTTAGTTAGTTAGTTAGTTAGTTAGTTAGTTAGTTAGTTAGTTAGTTAGTTAGTTAGTTAGTTAGTTAGTTAGTTAGTTAGTTAGTTAGTTAGTTAGTTAGTTAGTTAGTTAGTTAGTTAGTTAGTTAGTTAGTTAGTTAGTTAGTTAGTTAGTTAGTTAGTTAGTTAGTTAGTTAGTTAGTTAGTTAGTTAGTTAGTTAGTTAGTTAGTTAGTTAGTTAGTTAGTTAGTTAGTTAGTTAGTTAGTTAGTTAGTTAGTTAGTTAGTTAGTTAGTTAGTTAGTTAGTTAGTTAGTTAGTTAGTTAGTTAGTTAGTTAGTTAGTTAGTTAGTTAGTTAGTTAGTTAGTTAGTTAGTTAGTTAGTTAGTTAGTTAGTTAGTTAGTTAGTTAGTTAGTTAGTTAGTTAGTTAGTTAGTTAGTTAGTTAGTTAGTTAGTTAGTTAGTTAGTTAGTTAGTTAGTTAGTTAGTTAGTTAGTTAGTTAGTTAGTTAGTTAGTTAGTTAGTTAGTTAGTTAGTTAGTTAGTTAGTTAGTTAGTTAGTTAGTTAGTTAGTTAGTTAGTTAGTTAGTTAGTTAGTTAGTTAGTTAGTTAGTTAGTTAGTTAGTTAGTTAGTTAGTTAGTTAGTTAGTTAGTTAGTTAGTTAGTTAGTTAGTTAGTTAGTTAGTTAGTTAGTTAGTTAGTTAGTTAGTTAGTTAGTTAGTTAGTTAGTTAGTTAGTTAGTTAGTTAGTTAGTTAGTTAGTTAGTTAGTTAGTTAGTTAGTTAGTTAGTTAGTTAGTTAGTTAGTTAGTTAGTTAGTTAGTTAGTTAGTTAGTTAGTTAGTTAGTTAGTTAGTTAGTTAGTTAGTTAGTTAGTTAGTTAGTTAGTTAGTTAGTTAGTTAGTTAGTTAGTTAGTTAGTTAGTTAGTTAGTTAGTTAGTTAGTTAGTTAGTTAGTTAGTTAGTTAGTTAGTTAGTTAGTTAGTTAGTTAGTTAGTTAGTTAGTTAGTTAGTTAGTTAGTTAGTTAGTTAGTTAGTTAGTTAGTTAGTTAGTTAGTTAGTTAGTTAGTTAGTTAGTTAGTTAGTTAGTTAGTTAGTTAGTTAGTTAGTTAGTTAGTTAGTTAGTTAGTTAGTTAGTTAGTTAGTTAGTTAGTTAGTTAGTTAGTTAGTTAGTTAGTTAGTTAGTTAGTTAGTTAGTTAGTTAGTTAGTTAGTTAGTTAGTTAGTTAGTTAGTTAGTTAGTTAGTTAGTTAGTTAGTTAGTTAGTTAGTTAGTTAGTTAGTTAGTTAGTTAGTTAGTTAGTTAGTTAGTTAGTTAGTTAGTTAGTTAGTTAGTTAGTTAGTTAGTTAGTTAGTTAGTTAGTTAGTTAGTTAGTTAGTTAGTTAGTTAGTTAGTTAGTTAGTTAGTTAGTTAGTTAGTTAGTTAGTTAGTTAGTTAGTTAGTTAGTTAGTTAGTTAGTTAGTTAGTTAGTTAGTTAGTTAGTTATATCGGCCAAGTGAAACCACGATAAGTTTTATTATATATTCTAGCGTTTACTCAGTTTTTGATTGATCCAGTAGGTCTTCATGACCTCGCTGTGTCGAGCAAGGCGTTCGTCCGACCACTTTTCACCAGTTGTCCACTTCACATCCAGGAAAGTTCCAAAAGTCACAACGCTTGTTCTGAAAAGGTCTCGTTTGTGCGAGTCATCTGGTCGTAGGCCCATTTCTTCGAGGTTATTATTATTATTATTATTATTATTATTATTATTATTATTATTATTATTATTATTATTATTATTATTATTATTATTATTATTATTATGTCCGACTCGTTGGCTGAATGGTCAGCGTACTGGCCTTCGGTTCAGAGGGTACCGGGTTCGATTCCCGGCCGGGCTGGGGATTTTAACTTTCATTGGTTAATTCCATTGGTTCGGGGACTGGGTGTTCGTGCTGTCCTCAACATCCCTGAAACTCAGACACCACACATAACACTATCCTCCACCACAATAATACGCGGTTACCTGCACATGGCAGATGCCGCCCACTCTCATCGGAGGATCTACCTTACAAGGGCTGCACTCGGCTAGAAACAGCCACAGGAAGTTGTTATTATTATTATTATTATTATTATTATTATTATTATTATTATTATTATTATTATTATTATTATTATTATTATTATTATTATTATTATTATTATTATTATTATTATATTATAATAATTATAATAATAATAATAATAATAATAATGTTATTTGTTTTACGTCCCACTAACTACTCTTTTACGGTTTTCGGAGACGCCATTAGTAGTAGTAGTAGTAGTAGTAGTAGTAGTAGTAGTAGTAGTAGTAGTAGTAGTAGTATATTTATTATAGTTGCTTAAGATTAAGTGAAAACTAGATCGTTCTTTTCCCTGGAGAAACATAGTGGAACATACAGCCAGTTATCGGTCTTCATTGCCAAGACGACCGCTGCCAAGCACGATGGCATGATGTTGGAGTGCCACGCGATTAGCGTAATGAAATTCCCAGGCCAGAGCTTAGCTCTCATGACCGGGTCCGCTATATCTCGTATCAACAGTTCGCCAGCAGGTCTGGCGAGGCTGAGTGAAATTGTTAGACTGGCCAGGAATACAACCCGGGCCTCCAAGTAAGGGACGGGCATGGGCACCACAGGAATGACCATTTTGCATAGCATTTCGTTACACCTAACAAAAAGAGCCCGTCATCTTTCAAGTGTTAGTGCTGCAAATGCTCCCGGCATATGTTTTATGGTCCTTCAAATACACTGCTTTAGTAAGTTTTCAACAGCAACCAGTGATTCCTTCACTCCAGACGGAGTAATCTCCACAAGGGTGACTTGAGGCTTGTGCTCTTATTACAAAGACGACTGACTAATTACTAATTATTTTTGGTTTAGAGTTCATTAGACTGCTATTCCGACTCCACTTCCCACTCTTGACAGTTCGTTAAGCCGCACGAGGCCGTCTACGTCAACAGTGGAGTCAACCTCCAACATCCTGAGGCTAAATGTGAAGAAAGAAAGATACAAGGAGATTTTACTTTAAAGCAGAAAATTCGAAAAGTTACTCCAATATGTTCACAGGCTTCACAGGCAGAGAAAGAGTTGCAATGCCCCGACTGATGACAGTGTCTTATAAATATCAGCTTTATATTAAAACTGCTTGCTACTAAAGCAGCTTACTTAATTATGTTAAGTTTATACTCGCTGAATTGTTTCAATCCACTGTCCGGTTCCTTGGATGAATGGCCAGCGTTTTCGTCTTCTGTTGAGAGAGCCAGGCTTCGATTTCCAGCGGGGCCGGTGATGTCAGCCACGTCTGGTTAAATTTATTTTCAGTTCGGCGCCTGGGTGTTTGTATCCATTTTACAACACATCTCTGACCAGCAGGTGTGTTCTTCTACGGCGTCAACATTTTTCTGTTTACAGTTTAGTGATGTACTGCGTACTGGGTCATCCAATTTACTTGGAACCGGAGAGGTGTCTGCGAGTGACTGAGCCGACACCTGTGCGGAAGGGAAGGTAGTCTGCGGGGACTACCGGTTCTGGCTTTATCTGTGACTGAGCCGACACCTGTACAGAAGGGAAGGTACTCTGCGGGGACTACCGGTTCTGGCTTTATCTGTGACTGAGCCGACACCTGTGCGGAAGGGAAGGTAGTCTGTGGAGACTACCGGTTCTGGCTTTATCTGTGACTCAGCCGACACCTGTACAGAAGGGAAGGTAGTCTGCGGGGACTACCGGTTCTGGCTTTATCTGTGACTGAGCCGACACCTGTGCGGAAGGGAAGGTAGTCTGCGGGGACTACCGGTTCTGGCTTTATCTGTGAGTGAGCCGACACCTGTGCGGAAGGGAAGGTAGTCTGCGGGGATTACCAGTTCTCGCTTTATCTGTGACTGAGCCGACATCTGTACAGAAGGGAAGGTAGTCTGCGGGGACTACCGGTTCTGGCTTTATCTGTGACTGAATCGACACCTGTACAGAAGGGAAGGTAGTCTGCGGGGACTACCGGTTCTGGCTTTATCTGTGACTGAGGCGACAGCTGTGCGGAAGGGAAGGTAGTCTGCGGGGACTACCGGTTCTGGCTGTATCTCCCAACGCAGTTTGTTTCAGCGCAAGTAACACGTGTGTGCAAAGTGAAGTGCGAATATACGGAAAAAACCACTATAGGTCCAATTACTCTATTCCACATCGAGTGTTTATTTACGAGTCGTATGTCCGTACAGAATTCGCTCATGCTGTTAGGATATTATATCAAGAGAAATTTCCTGATGTTTGAGTTCCAAGAAGATTTTATTCATATTGATAATAAGAAGCAAAGAAGCCGACGTACAGTGGTAACACAAGAAAACCATGAAGACATTGGACAGCGCCTGAAATATTCCCCTAAGAAATCCTTCTCAGCAAACGGGAGTTTCTTGCGGTTCCATACGAAGAGCTACGAAACTACTAAAGTTAAAACACTGTAAATTCACTTCGGTACAAGAACATAAACCGGGTGATCCTGTGAGTAGGATTAGATTTAACGAATGGATTTCGAATAACGTACATGACGGAGAAATTGATCCCAATCTCATTTTCCTCTCAGACAAAAGGTGGGTACGTAAATTCCCAAAACAGCCAATACTGGAGTGCCCGAAAACCTAATCTGCTGCATTATTCACCTCTTCATGACGACCAGTTATGGGTGAGTACCTTTAAAGTGCATTAGAATGTATCAGGCAGTCGCCTTAGCTTGCTCTCGTATCGCCCGGCCGGCGGAAACGATAGCATGCCGGCCGAAGCCTCAGCCTCGCCTTAGCTGCGGTTCTGCGTTAACTGAATAAACCTGTACGTGAAAAAGTGGGGTGTGTATGTATATTTCTCAGTACCATACTAAAGAAAACTGCGCCTTTTACCAACGAAAATATACAGATAACGTCCGCTTTATATGCTCTTGGCTTTGGGGATTGTGTACTCACATACACTGATACAACGTCCGGCCCCATGGCTAAATGGTTCGCGTGCTGGCCTTTGGTCACGGGGGTCCCGGGTTTGATTCCCGGCAGGGTCGTGAATTTTAACCATCATTGGTTAATTTCTCTGGCACGGGGGCTAGGTGTATGTGTCGTCTTCGTCATCATTTCATCCTCATCATGACGCGCAGATCACCTACGGGTGTCAAATGAAAAGACCTGCACCTGACGAGCCGAACATGTCCTAGGACACTCCCGACACTAAAAGTCATACGCCATTTCCATTTTCCACTGATACAACGTTTTTTCGGTGTACTGTGCATGCTGGTTGTGTAAAGACGGAACAGTGCCAGAATTTTTGCTGCTGTGTTGTCCAAGATATCAAGATCAAGTTCTGATAAGAATAATTCACGACTATTACTTTTTTGTACAATTTGCTTTACGTCGCACTGTCACAGATAGGACGATGGGATAAGAAAGAGCATTAATTAAGGTCCAGACCCAGCATTTTCCTGGGTTAAAATGAAAAGCCACGGAAAACCATCTTCATGCATGCCGACAGTGGGGTTCGAACCCACGATCTCCCGAAGGAAAGCTGATAGCTACGAGACTCATGCAGCACAGCCCTTTGTTCGGTACTACTATTTTGATTTAGAAATACTTTATTTCATTAAGCGTATGCGTTAATTTTATAAAAAATAAAAAATAAAAATTAGCCTATCAAATTTTTAGGGTTTCTTTACCATAATGTGTATATTTTTATTTCTAATAAAGCCATGTTGAAGAATGTAAAAGTTGTAAATAATCATAATATAGCCTAAATACATTTTCTAGTATGAAAACACAAAAACTAGACGGAATTAGATCATTATTTAATAAAGAGGTCATATTAGATAAAATCTATTCGCACGAACAATAGCGTGAACATGGACAGAGTGGTTATATATCACATGTACAATTTAAACCACCGAATTCGTGTCTAACTTAGCCTTTACCTCGTTACTGAGAATACTCTCCTGCCATCGTTCCCATCTGTTTCTACCAGCAGTCTTTCCCAGATAATTCAGGTATGTTCCCCCTAGCTCCTAAATGAGATATCACAAGTCAATCTAGCTTTCACTCCCGCAAAGAAAATCCTGCCCGAGAACACAGGGATATAAGGATAATTTCGCCTACAAACTCATTTTTTAATATATCTATATATAAAATTTTGCTGAAAACTCATTTAGTTTCACTGCAATTTTAAGTAAATTACGATGAAAATACTACCATCATGGAACAGTACACACTATAAATAATCCACATATTCTCTACCGAAATAACTATGCGAAGAATTCCACGTAGTTTGCATTTAGGATTTAAAAAAATGTCATTGGCTTTATGTTCCACTGACTACATCAATGGTTTTTGGAGGCCCCGAATTGCTAGAATTTTGCCCTTCAGGATATTTTACGTGCCGATAAATATACTAACACGAGGCTGGTGTATCTGAGAACCTTCAAATGCCACAGGTCTGAGCCAGCATCGAAACCATCAATTTGGGCTCAGTAGGCAAGCGCTCTTCAGTCTGAGCCACTGATTCCAGCTGAATTTTGTTGATGATTTCACCTCCAATCAACTTCGTAAATTACCTGTTTATTTATTCTATATTCCTGTGGAATAGTGGTAGCGTGCCCGCCTCGTAGGCGCAGTCCTCGGGTTCGATTCTGGTCAGTCCAGGAATGTTAATCCTGAATTGAGGTTTAGAATGTGGTCCTCTCAGCCTCATGAAACTAAGAGAGGGGGTCTCTAATATGAGAGGCAAGTAACCCAGTCACAGAAACCGATGAATACAGCTCATGATGCCGTCCTGCTGACCACGTGACACTCCGATACCTGCAAACCATGTATCTGAGTAGCAGTCATGTTGGCACACAAAAGACTTAAGTGAACTATATGGGCCATTTATTTATTTATTTATTTATTTATTTATTTATTTATTTATTTATTTATTTATTTATTTATTTATTTATTTATTTATTTATTTATTTATTTATTTCACCACTTATTTTCCTTTCGAAGAGAGGTACGAATTTATTGCCACCCGTAATTCACCGTCAACACATACATTGCAAAACCACTTATTTGAACGAGACTTGGTCCAAGAGAATGAAAGGAAGGTCGAGCGTCAAGTATTGAACGTGAACTGCCCTACACAAGAACAGACAATGCTACTATCCATGACTCAGAGACGTGCCCGGAGTAAGAATGGTTCCCCTTAGGCAATATTTTGAAAAGAGGGCAATTCCCTTACACCCGTGCTTTAAGAACAACATCAGCATTCACAACTTTAGTTTTATAACTATAGTGTAATAGTTTTAGAAAGTCAGTTCCATACAAATACGAACTGAACGAAAGGAGGAGAAAAAATATAATATTATCTAGTATAGAAATGATTCATCACAGCTCATCTCAGCACCTCAAGACAAAATATATTTACGGTTGAATTCATTGTTACCGAGCTCGATAGCTGCAGTCGCTTAAGTGCGGCCAGTATCCAGTATTCGGGAGATAGTAGGTTCAAACCCCACTGTCAACAGCCCTGAAAATGGTTTTCCGTAGTTTCCCATTTTCACACCAGGCAAATGCTGGGGCTGTACCTTAATTAAGGCCACGGCCGCTTCCTTCCCACTCCTAGCGCTTTCCTGTCCCATCGTCGCCATAAGACCTATCTGTGTCGGTGCGACGTAAAGCAAATAAAAAAATCATGGTTCGTAAAAGGCAAATGGGAAAGCCCATGGTAGGACCCATCATTGCTGCCAATTTGATGAACTAACTATGAAGATCACCATCGTTACCAAACTAAGCACTATGTTAATATGGTAATTACGTGACAATATTGGGAATGCACTTAAGTATATTTCGAAATAACTATTTCAACAGCTGGGCCCTGGAATCTAAAAATAAAACAACCGTAGGTGCATATAAATTACGGAATATCGAAACAATCTGAGTTCAAAGGAAGGTTACAAAATGTTCGTACCTATTGGATGTTTATTATCCACAAATTACCAGTATGTAGGCTAGAATATAAAAATAGAGTATCCCCTCCCCGCCACCCTTTATAGAAAAGAAGCGGAAGGCGAGGTATAAAGACCGGCTTAGTTGAAAATTTTAGATTTCTAGGAAGTCTGATTGCGTCGGATCCAGTGATTAAGAATACTTAAATGTATTCAAAACGTGGGATCACAAACATCCAGATGATGGCAGTTATCAACTTGATACTTGATTCACCCCCTGTGGGTGGGGGACGCAGATGAAGAATACACCCACTGTATCCCATGCCTGTCGTAAGAGGCGACTAAAAGGGGCCCCAGGGGCTCTCAACTAGCGAGCGTTGGTTATCGACCACGGGGCCCTTAACTGAGCCCTGGCATTGTTCCACTTACTTGTGCCAGGCTCCTCACTTTCATTTATCCTGTCCGACCTCCCTTGGTCAACTCTTGTTCTTTTCGACCATTCGAGGCCTAGGAAGGCTTTCATTTTCACGCCCTTCGTGGCCCTTGTCTTTCTTTGTCTGGTACTTCATTTTTCGAGGTGTCGGATCCCTTCGTTTTCCTTTTTCCCTCTCTCTCTCTCTCTCTCTCTCTCTCTCCCATGTGGGTGGGGGACGCAGTCGTAGACTACATCGACGGTATCTCCTATCTGTCGTAAGGGACGAATAAAAGGGGCGACCAAGGAATGATGACATTAGAACCATGAGATTACTTGTGATTAGTACCATTACGTGCGGATCACCATAGGTTGACGTTACTTGTGACTAGTACCACCTTGCGAGGGTCTACGTTATATAGCAGCAGTACCATTCTGTGTGGAACATTATGGGTCTGAGTGTTTCTTGTGAAAGAGGTCGTCGTGTGTATTCCACTGTGTTCAGTATGGTCTGCGTTACCTATGAGTAGTACCACTTTATGTGCAACAGCATGGGTCTACGTTGCCTGTGGTTAGTACTACTATGTGAAAAACACCACGGGTTTGGCTCACCCCCCGTAATTAGCACCACTACCTGAGAAAAAGTATTGGTCTGCGTTGCCTGAGAGTAGTATCACTATGTGAACGGCGCCATGAGTATACAGTACGTGGCCTGTAATTAGTTCCACCAATTGAGGAACACCACGGGAATACCGGCGCCTGTGATTAGTACACCTAGGTGAGGAGCACCATGGGTCTGCGTTGCTTGTGAGTCGTGCCCTTATGTGCGAAACGCCATGGGTTTGTACTACCTGCGAGTGGTGCCATTGTGTGTGACAAACCATGGGTTAACATTACCTGCGATTAGTACCACCATGCGAGAAACACCATGAGTCTACGTTACCTGTGATTAGTACGACTGTACGAGAAACACCATGTTTTTTTTGTTTTTTTTTTGTTTTGTTTTTTTTTTGCTATTTGCTTTACGTCGCACCGACCCAGATAGGTCTTATGGCGACGATGGGATAGGAAAGGCCTAGGAATGGGAAGGAAGCGGCCGTGGCCTTAATTAAGGTACAGCCTGGTGTGAAAATGGAAAACCATCTTCAGGGCTGCCGACAGTGCGATTCGAACCCAGTATCTCCCGATTACTGGATACCGGCCGTACTTAAGCGACTGCAGCTATCGAGCTCTGTGGGTTTTATTTTACTAGTGATTAGTACCATTGTGAGTGGACCGGTGACCTGGATTTTGGACACCATTAGGTAACAAGCATCATCCCAATAATTAAGACATTGTGAATTGGATCCATTGATTGTTTTTGTTTCACGTTCATTTACTCGTCACAATTCGTTTTAGATTCTAGTCAGTGGATACATTTCGAAGTTTTAATTTGCATTTCATTACACCTCGTACCATTAGGGACCGATGACCTAGCTGTTAGGCCCCTTTAAACAACAAACATCATTAACATCGATACTTGATACTGCTCCTTTGCCTTGCTACCCGCTAAACATCGGAGTAAAGCGGGTAAGTATACTCGTGTTCTCATCCTGAGGTGGTGCAGCTCTTTTCAGGTTCAGACACACCCACAATAGAGGTGAGCTGCATCTTAAATTTCTGGCAGTACCGCGAATCGAACCCGGGCCCCCAAGGACGGCCGTTACGCCACGGAGAAGGACGGTAAAGAACATTATCGACAATGATGAGATACGAGTGAAAAATATAATGTTATACGTTCGTGTTATTCTGTGTGAGACTTCGTACTTTCGGAAACTGATAATTAATTTTTATATTACTTTACCTTGTAACTTAACTGCAGAAACCCGCCTCTGTGGTGTAGTGGGTAGTGTGATTAGCTGCCACATCTGGTGGCCTGGGTTCGATTCCCTCCACAGCCATCCTCGAAGTGGTTTTCCGTACTTTCCCACTTCTCTTCCAGACAAATGCCAGGATGGCACCTAACTTAGAGACACGGTCGCTTCCTTTCCTCTTCCTTGTCTATCCAACCCATTCTTCCCAACCCCCTACAAGGCCCCTGTTCAGTATAGCAGGTGAGGCTTCCTGAGAGAGGTTCTGGTCCTCCTCCCCAGCCCCCGACCGAAGGTCTCACACTCCAGAACACTGCTCTTGAGGCGGTAGACGTGGGATCCCCGCTGAGTCCGAGGGAAAAACCAACCCTGGAGGGTAAACAGATTAAGAAAGAAATAGTTAACAGTAGAAATATATCAGACCCTTCGCTATTTTCTCATATTTTTGACGTCACTATATGGTTGAGAAAGGGGTTGAGTGACCGATCACATGATTTTAACTTGCAGTAATGGTGACAGCCGCCTGATGGAGGGTTAGTGGGTCTGGCTCGTCTAGTATTTTAATCCTGAACAAAGCGCTGGAATGGGCTTCGCTCAGCCTCGTGAGTTCAACTGAGGAATTGAATTGAATTGAATTGAATTGAATTGAATTGAATTGAATTGAATTGAATTGAATTGAATTGAATTGAATTGAATTGAATTGAATTGAATTGAATTGAATTGAATTGAATTGAATTGAATTGGGAGTAATAATTTACTCTATTCCATAATGTGTTTTGATACATGCATTCTTCTCCTTGCTACTATTTATCTAATACTACATTAAACATTACAATTAAACTTATTATTTCAATCTAATTTCTAAATTGTAGGATTTTTCTTTAAAGTTTATTATTCATTTTGTCCTAGACGTTAACAGAGTTATGTAGTCTAGGACAAATTGTATCTAACCCTCCCTAAGTTGTATTAGTGCTTACTTTTGTGTCAGCAGTCTTTATAGAGTTATCCTACAATTAGAACATACATTTTGAATGAACTGAATGAACGAAAGAATAAATGACCACAAGAATTGGTGAACGAATGATTTCATGATTAAATTGTGTTCGTGCATGAATGAATAAACACTCTTCTCACTCAGCCACGAGTAACCACCAACTTGGGAGAGAGTTTTATGGTTCAACAGAGGAGCTGTCTCAAATGAGTAATAAGGCTGAACATTTCATTACGCTGATCACGCACCATTGCAATATCTACAGGCAGCAGTCTTCTTGGTAGGCAAATGCTATATATGACTAGATTAGAAATACTGCATATCTGGAGGAAAACAAGACTTTTTCATATTTGCGCGGTCTCTTGTGTTCGTGAAGAGTTAAATTTAAAAGAATGTGGGAATATAGCAGTGTGGTTTCCCCTCCTATTTAGAAACGTACAAGTGGCCTGTCGCAGTAAAAGCTGCAAACTTATTTCTTGTCTCATTGCTTTGTCAGCAGTATGATATGAAATAGCGCATGGCTTATTTAGCAAACTGTTGGAGAGTCGTGCAATTGTCTCCGCATTAAGAGAGGAATTTATACAATTTTCACAAAGAATTCTGTTCCCAGGACTTGAATCTATCACATAAAGATGACCGTACAATACTCGACAAATTTCAGTAGGCAGAAATCAGATATGTAGTCTACATATGAATCATCCCCCGAATTTTAAAACTGGGTCGATGACCTAGTTGTTAGGCCCCTTTAAACAAAAAGCATCATCATCATCATCACTCTTAAAACAGAAACAACCTAATCTTAGAATGTGGCTACAATTAGCAGAGAAGGATGTAAATGACACTGTACTATTACTGCCTTACATGATTCATGAAATCATTATCAAATAGCATGATCCCTTTAAGTACGTCGTTTACTTGAGGTTGTGGAAAATGAACTAAATCATTGTGGTAACACGAAAAAATGTCAATTTACCATTTCTGTGGCGAAATGTCGTGCATGACAGTGCATACACATTTCATTTAATAACCCTGCATTGAATAATTCAATGTAAGTTTCATAATAAAGGGCTTTTTGAAGCATAGCCATGTATTAGACTAACATAGAAAGATCTACATAGACAGCTTTCACAAAGCCCTCTATCGGGGAGGAATAGAAAGATCAGCGGAGAGTAATTTCATAGAGCCATCTACCGGCGAATTCAGTTAACTGAAACGACCAAAGCATTGGATTATTCGAATAAATTACTATTTTCATAAATGAAGTACTTAATGAAATAAATAACATTTTTCCAGTAATCCTGAGATCGAGACCTTTTCTTGATGTATAATACATTGGTGTTAGTGTTGCGCTTTTCACACAATAGTGTGTTACACGTTCAAATATAGATACCTATGCTATTTCTGAACTTAATGTATTATTACAATGGTTATGAACGAACGACTGAACAAGCAAACTATTGGTATTAATTCATGTAACGGAAAACAAAACCATACACCACCAAATTATACATTAACATCAAGAGAAAAACTTCACCGAGGGGTTAAATGGGCGGTTCGGGCCGTGTACAGTATTATGTTAGCCTGCATTCGCGGGATGGTGGGTTTAAATTCTACGATCGACAACACTTAAGATTATTTTCCATGGCTTCCCATTTCGTTACCAGCAAAATGCTAGGGATGAACAACAGTTGAAGCCACGATCACTTCCTTCCCGGTCCCACCACTCTGTTTTTCTATTGTTGCTATCCAATTTATCCCAATGAGAATGACGCTGAGTGATAAACACGACCACAATGAATTATATTTATTTTCTTTCTTAAGTCATCTTTGCTAAAGTAACAAAGAGAAATAATTATTACGGGTCTGTATCGGGATACGTAAGCAAACAACTTAGAACACGCCTACCAGTCTATTGCAGCAGTCAGATATGAATTGAAAGAATGTATTGATTGAGGCATGAATTTAATTTCACCTATTATTACAATTACATTGTACTGTAGGAAATATTGCAAGCTACACAAATCACCATTTCGAAATTCCTAAAAAAATATGGCGGCAAGCTGTCACTATTGTAACGGCCGCAAGATTTGGAGGGTTTACATATTAGAAACTGACCACGATGTTTTGACGACAGCTGGCCTCCAACTGAGCGCGCGAATCAACACAGCGCCATCTTATAACAGAGTATGCATGTGACGTCACATACTTAGCACAAAATTTTCCGCCGGGCTGAGTGGTTCAGACGGTTGAGGTGTTGGCTTTCTGACACCATCTTGGCAGGTTCGATCGTGCCTCAGTCCGGTGATATTTGAAAGTGCTCAAATACGTCATCCTCGTATCGGTAGATTTACTGGCACATAAAGGAACTCCTACGGGACTAAATTCCGGCACCTCGGGATCTCTGAAAACCTTAAAAGTAATTAGTTGGCCGTAAAGTCAATAAAATTATTATTATTATTATTATTATTATTATTATTATTATTATTATTATTATTATTATTATTATTATTATTATTATTATTATTATTGTTGTTGTTGTCTAATAATTAACACTTCAAAAACAAAAGTCTTGTACATTACTACCCCAAAAATGCTGAGAGAAAATATTAAAATAACTCAGTGCATTCATGATGATGAACAAAAATCATGGAATTGTGACTATGTAATAGAGGAAGTTGATAACATGAAATATTTAGGTAATACATATTTTTCATGGAAGCAACATATTAATAAGTTGTGTGAAAGACTGAGGCTAAGCTTGTTCAAAATGCAAATGGTTAAGTATATAATACCTCATGATAGCTTAAAAATGGTTTATCATTCACTTGTGGAGTCACTTATTTCATATGGTGTAAGTGTATGGGGATCAGCTTCTGTTATAGACATAAACATGGTACAAATGTTACAAAATCGTATTGTAAAAGCATTATTTTGACATGCAAACAGAGGAATACTTAGCTTAAGTGAGGATATGTTAACAGGGATGTACCAGAAGGAAAGGTTCTTGAGAGTTAAACAACTTTATATGTATAACATAATTAAAGAAAATTATTGGAATCCACAATATAGAATTGTAAATGAACGTACATATGGAACAAGACTGAGGAATATAAGTTATTTTCAGGTCATCAGGTACTACAACAAATATGGATCCAGAACACTGCACGTTGTAGTTCCTAAATTTTTGAACAAGTTGCCACACTTGAAAACCAAATATCAACTAAGAAAACATGTGAAACTATGAATCATAGATAATAGAATTACAGTTTAATTATTTGTTCATGAATGAAAAATGTATGATAAATGAAAAATGAATGATACTTTCAGGGATTGAGAGAAACTCACACCACACGACAAAATTATAATGCTAATGTAAATATACAAACCTTATTAATGTTGTAAACAGTAAGGATTGCAACATTGTATACAAATGTGAAAGAACTACACCGGCAGATAAGCACAAAAGTGCTTCGCAGGTGTAAATAATTGCAATGATACTGCATAATATCCTACTGCATATTTGCAAATGTATTTTAGATAAGTTATAAGTAAATAAATACAATTATTATTATTATTATTATGATTATTAATTTTGCATTACTTTGAAGCACTATTTTATGCAAATAACGTTTCAGATTTCATTTTTAATTTTAGATTTCATTTTTAATTTTGATTTTGATTTTTTTTTTTTTGCACAAACAGGTAGCCTCCTATTTATCTGCCAATTGAGACATCGTAAGTTAAATATACTCTACAATATCCGCGTTCTACCCAGACTCTAAGAGCGTCTTAAAATGTTTTCTTTCCATGTACCCGTTTTAGAGGAACGTAAGTCAGCGTTAAAACCAGGAAGCAGGATGAGGATTTTCAACATACAGAACGAGAATAATTACAATGATGTCCAACACACAGCTTATTAACCACTGGTTTGCAGTATGTTCCATAAGAGACGCACGCCAACAGGTCTACATCGATGTTTACACTTAAGATAGGATTAAGACACCCATTACCGAGAGTGGTATCCGTTGTCGATGATGAATTAAAGCGCAATCGATAGTATGCATGCATAAAGGATGCAACTTTCATGTTGGGGTGAATCAGCATTGAAGTTTCCTAACAAGAGTATGTCGGAATCGAATTCCAAATCCACGTCGTTATAGAGACTACCGCCGCATGGTCCCAGTACTATCACCGTGATCGTCTTGATAGATAGATAGATAACTCTTTATTGTCACCCTAGTTTGCACCATCGGTTACAGGCAATAAAGAACATAAAATACACATGAACCCAAAAACCAAACAAAACAATATAAACCAAACAAAACAATATAAACTAACATACTATTATATATTATGTAAATCTCTAACTATCTACACTAAAACTATTAACTATGAACCCAAAAAAACCACACAAAATAATATAAACCAAACAAAACAATTTCCTAACTACTCTACTTATTTAGTGGTGTCCATGCCGGCGGAATCCAGCCTAGCACTGCACCAACTTGTCTAAAACTATTGAGATGCCTCTGGTATGCGAGGAACTCCTCCGCATGTAAGGGCATCCCCTACCTTAATTCTAATGTACTAACCCATATCTACTCTCTACAGCTAACTAAACATAAAGAAAAAGAAACCTTGGCTGCATGCGCATTCCCTGTGAGGAGAGAGCCATCCCACCCTGACCGCTATCAGCCACTCCTCCCGGGTTAGATATTACCCCCACCTATAACTCGTACTTCTCTCCTCCTTTTACGTGGCGAATCGTAGAGGCGGATGCCGGTCCATCATATGATCGTCTTGAGAGCGGCGATGGTTACATGAGGATGAATATGAACGCTGCCCAATATGAATCACTTGCTGGAATCGATTTTAGTGTCGACGAGTGAAATGTTGCCGACGATAAATTCTAGTTGGGAACGGCGAGTGTTGAGGTGTGCGACAACCGGTATACAAATAGCCGGAACACCTGCAATCATACAGTCGAGAAACTCACCATCATGGCCCTTTAGTCTTGTTACCATTTCCATAGAGCCGATTATCTTGAATGTATAAATACTGCACTACTTGTGCTGCTCTTGTATTGGTGAAGAGTTGAAACGGAATTGTTTGTTAACGGAAGCACTATAATAATGGCGGGTGGCCTCCGGAGAGACCTGGTGCAGGTCAGCACGCTAACCATTTAGCCTTGGAGCCGAAAAACGGAAGCACTGTAAGGATTACTTTGCGGAAGGATACTGAGAGTAAGGAGAAGGTACAACATGACAGATGACATCAAAGAAAGAGGAACATAAACAAGGATCTGAGGTGGATCGCTGAAGACAGGAGAGCATGGGGAGCCGTCATGTAAAAACATGCCTGTGGACAGAACACATTATTATTATTATTATTATTATTATTATTATTATTATTATTATTATTATTGTTATTATTATTGTTATTATTATTGTACCGGGCGGTACACCTCCACGCCGCGAATTCAAATATTGCGCCAGTTGAAACCTCTCTACAGGAGAAACTCTGAACTTTAAAATCTGTATTAAATCAAAGGTTTCTCGGAAGATGTCTCTACTGTAAATTTTGAAGTGTTCTGAACGATGTCTATTTCGATTTGTATTTGTTTGCTCTGTAGCAAGAAGTGTGGACATTCTCTTCTAGATGGCACTACTTAAGAACTATAATTGTGCACCCTAGTGCGAAGTGAAAGAACGTTTTTTTTTTGTTTGTTTTTTGTTTTTTTCTTTTGAAGAAATTTGGTATTCATAAGTTTGTTCTTTGTTAAATTTCTTTCAGTCATTTTTTGGGTTGGCAGTATAACCCTTCTCTTTCCGCTTGTTTTGAATTTAGCCAATCCCGAATTTCTCTAATTAATTTTTGACCAATAACGTATGTCTTCTCCGATATGGAGATGTTGCTTTGAGCTATCCAATAAAGTTGAGGGGGGTGTGGGTACTCATTCTTGAAATGTCTCGAATGTTCCACGAGGGTATTTAAACTGCTGATTTCCTTGTCTCGGGGCCACTTCATCGACATCTTGCTTAGTGTGTGATTATGTAGCAGGGGGCGGGAAGCGCCTCTTTCTTCGGGCAGCATTTCATCCACAAGGTAATGGCCGTTTAATAACTTTATTTCTTGCTAGCTCAGCAGTTTAACCCTCGGGTCAGGTTCGAAACTTTTCTCATGTAACCTATCGTTAAAATGTAATAGACATCTGGTAAAATTTCGTCTCATTAACTATAAATTGGGGTAGAGAGTGCCTAACCCTCTCGAGCTCCCACTCATATTGTTTTGAGGTGACTACGTTTTCATAACCGTTTTTCTTCTCTTCGTAATAAAGTTTTCTTATCGTGTCACCTCCTTAGTATGGGATTAGCCCTTGCGTAAGCGGCCTAGTGCCAAGTAGGTTTCAAAAGTGTATTAGGAGTGCAAGCTTCGCCTCCATTCTATTTTGTATTATGGGCCAGTAACTTAACCTGATGTTTTATTTTCCTCATGTAAAGGCCCTGTAGGTTGGGTATCAAATACCCCTGTTTCTTGGTGTGCCTTAAGGGCAGTCAGAAATGAAGTTTGTTGTAGCCTTTGATAGGCTTGTCAAATTGAGAGCGGGTCTGCTCTTTTTCTTAATGTTGTAATTAGGAGCAAGTGCTCCTTGTACTTAGGGGTTTTCTGCCCTTTAGCTATTGTGGTGGTGAGCTGAGAGCTCAGAAATTAATCTTGGGGCTCGAAGCCCAAATCTTGTAACTATTATACTTTCTTAAATTATTTTCCTGCTACTTGGTACCTGTTACTCTGTTGTTGTTATCCGTTGATTTTGAAAAGAAAATATAACCTTTGTTAAAGTTTTAAATTAACTTTAATTTCGTAAAGTTGAGACCTATTCCACCCAGCACCTTCTTTCACCTCTGCTAATCCACAAAACATCGTAACAATTATTATTATTATTATTATTATTATTATTATTACCCTGTTTGTGTGGATCACAGAGGTGAAAGAAGGTGCGGGCATGAATGGGTCGATACAAGACAATCAGAAGAATAATTTAAAACTTTACAATTATAGCTATATTTTCTTTCTCTGCTATTTTTTGGTTTCTTTTCAGACGTTAGATTTTAACAATTCAGTTGCATAAGTCCATAGGATTGGATAACAATTTTAGAAAATCGAATAACATATTAATTAACCACTTTGAGCTTGAAACTCTCTAATTATACATTCTCCAAAAAACGCTGCGGCTACTTTCAAAAAACAGTCAACGAGACGGGTCTCCTAATTCCCTTTTACACCATAGTAGGAGCCTCCTTGCTCTACACGTTTGTCAAGCAAACTACTCTCCAAGCCTTCCAAAGGCTCCCTTCAAGTTTTACATTAATAAACAGAGCGTCTTTGCTCTATAAACTCTACAATTTCAAAAATGTCCAGGCCTATCAAAGGCACAACTTACATTTTACAATTCAAACAGTATTTACTGTCTTAGATGCTCAACAGTCTAACATCTTAACATGAAAGGAATGAAAAATGTTTAACAGGGGTATCGAGTACCCATCCTACCAGGCCTTTGTGAAGAACAACAGGTTATGTTACGGGCACAAAACTCCAAAATGGTGAGGAGGTGGATACTTGCGCTCCTTGAAAATCGAAATGAAAGTTTAAAACCCTATTTGGGCTTATAGCCCCAAGTTACAGAGTTTAAATTACAAGGGTTATAAACTGAAAAAGGTTACAAAATCACAGTCACCTCAAAATCAAGTTGATAGGGAACACGAGAGGGTGTCTCACTATCTATTCTCTGTTTTCGGCTGAGTTCTTTTGGCTTGTTTGAATTTTAAATTAGAATTTGGAATTTATATATTAAAAAATTAAAGTTGCATTATTAAAGATTGTAAACCTTCCCCTCGAGCTAGCTTTCAACTTAGTTAAACCAGGACTGCCATTACCTTGAGCTGATAGACTAACCGCCTCCTTTGTTAACACACACTCTGTAGACTGGAGCGATCACAAAGACAACCTTGTTCAAAACTGTGCCACCTTTTATCCCTGAGAGGAAGGTTCCAGAAAACTCTGGGCTAAGGCCCGACACAACCCCAATTTTCATTGAGTGATTAAATAGATACAAGATAATATTTATTGGCTGAAAAATAAATATACAAAATTTTATATTGGCTAACATCTTAACTTGACGGGAAGAGGCAGAAGTATTATGAACTTTAACATACCAAAAACAAAGAATAATCATTTCAGTTTAGGAAACTTTAGAATGCAAAATTACTTTAAAATTTTACTAGTCAATCTTCACACTTAAGGGCATAACATACGTTACAGTAGAGACATCAGTAGAGAAATGTCCAAACTTCTTGTATTAGTTGTTTGGCGTTTAGGTTTGTACATGGCATTCTCTAAGGCGCTTCATTTGAATAAACGGTGCTAGTGTACCTTCCGGTACAATTATTTTTACTATTATTATTGTTTTCAATAGCATTTCTTTAGTTTAACTGACTTAACATAAACAATATAACGGCAGAAGTAGTTCCAAGACCATCAACTCAGATGCAGAGTAACACAATCAAACACCAGTTCCATTTCCCAGACGTTGGCAGCTCTATATGCCACGCAGTTCGTGAGCTCAAGAAATATTTGGTTGTGGCTTCGCGCTCTGGGCTTTGACTCACTCCCGTTCAGCTGTGTTTCTGCTCTGCAGTAGCCATCGACAGCTTTCTGGAATCGCCACGGTCTGAACTATTCTCCCATCGTCACGTTCGAGAGTTTCGGGGGTTTTTTCTTGTCCATTTTCTGACTCATGTGTTATGTTCTCACAAACTCTGAATTGGTAGATGCAATATTTCGCCAATAGGGAACTCTAAACTTTTCATTTAGTTTCAATCAACGCTGCTGATCTGGGCGAGTTGTTTGATACCAAGAACAATGTCCTAGCGCAAGGAAAGCCGAAGTTGTTCTAATTTACCACGCGCAGTGAGCGGCTACTGTGATATATTTACCGATCGCGCAAGACAGATGACGTCATAGGAGAGTGGGAGTGATCTCAAATGAGAGAACATGTCATGATGAAAGAAATGATGCGCTGAGTGCCTGCGTGCGTTCGTGCCATACATGGTGGCGAAGTTATTGATATTTCAAATCTTTCATGGTATCGTGACATGCACTTTCTTATGGGGACCATCTGGGGAGACGTACTTTAGGACAAAAATGTTCAGTCATACACTTGAATGTCGGCACCAGGAAGAATTGTATGAAGGTATTTTCATATAGATGCGAAACTAGACTTTGGGAAAACGCAAAAAATCAAGACTTGACGCAGCAGAGATGGGAATGACCAGAAGGCCCACAGGAACTAGCTAGACAGTAATGAAAAGGAAAAAACATAGAGGGAACTGCTAATGAAAAGGGAAGCAGAAAGCGAAGCTAATTGGACACTTCCTCAGACACGAGATCCTCTTGCGGAATATCCTTGAGGGAAAGTTCTTGAGGAAGGAATCGAGGAGATGACCAAGGATATCGTAGCTGAGAAATATGATCAGTGAAATGGAAAGTGGTACCAATATTGAAATGAGAGAAATACTGAGAATAAAATTGTACCGAGCGAGTTGGTTACGTGGTTTGGGTCACGTAGCTGTTAGCTTTCATCCGGGAGGCAGTGGGTTTGAACCGCACTGTCTATAGCCCTGAAGATGGTTTTACTGGTTTGCCGTTTTTACACAGGCAAATTCTGGGGTTGTACTTTAATTAAAACCCTCGTCACCACAAGTCCTCTATGCGCCGGGGTAAAGTAAAAAGAAAAAAGGAATAGAGAATTGTAGCTACAAGGGCAAAAATTTGCCTTTAGACGATGTCGATGATGATGAATTATTTCTTTTTTCCGAAAAATTATAAAAATATGCTCTGAAAATAACCAAATATGAATATTTTAGAGGAATCTAAGGACATGGGATAAAGATGCGTGTCTCAAAATATGTTATTTTCAGGAGATAGCATTAGCATCCAAATAATTCCAATAAAGCCGCCTCTGTGGTGTAGAGATTAGCGTGATTAGCTGCCACCCCCGGAGGTCCGGGTTCGATTCCCGGCTCCGCCACGAAATTTGAAAAGTGGTACGAGGGCTGGAACGGGGTCCACTCAGCCTCGGGAGGTCAACTGAGTAGAGGTAGGTTCGATTCCCACCTCAGCCATCCTGAAAGTGGTTTTCCGTGGTTTCGCACTTCTCCTGCAGGCAAATGCCGGGATGGTACCTAACTTAAGGCCACGGCCGCTTCCTTCCCTCTTCCTTGTCTATCCCTTCCAATCTTCCCCATCCCCCGCATGGCCCCTGTTCAGCATAGCAGGTGAGGCCACCTGGGCGAGGTACTGGTCATTCTCCCCAGTTGTATTCCACGACCAAGAGTCTGAAGCTCCAGAACACTGCTCTTGAGGAATTAGAGGTGGGATCCCTCGCTGAGTCCGAGGGAAAAACCGAACCTGGAGGGTAAACAGATGATGTTGATGATGATGATGATGATGATGATTATGATAATTCCAATAAAACCAGAGATTTGCAATGTGAAGGTACATAATGGAAATATATGAATAGAAATGGGTATGCAACAATGACATCAGAATACAACATTTTTATTACCATCTGTGAGATATGCCGCAAGTATTCTTGTCAAAGAGATTGTGATGAAAATAATTAAAAGCAGACGAGTAATTGTATTGCTGCTTTTGCTAAACGAAGACCTTTCTTTGCTAGTGGTTTTACGCTGCACCGACACAGATTGGTCTAATAGCGACGATGGGATAGGGAAGGCCTAGGATTTGGAAGGAAGCCTCCGTGGCCTCACTTAAGGCACAGCCCCAGCATTTTCCTGGTGTGAAAATGGGAAACCACGGAAAACAATCTTCTGAGCTGCCGACAGTGAGATTCGAACACACTATCTCCCGGATGCAAGCTCACAGGCGCGCGCCTCTAACAACACGGCCATCTCGCCCGGTAAACGAAGACAGACAACGGTTGTTAACCTGCATGGATTTCCCTGATGAAAAATTAAAATTATATGCATAAATTGGTTGCCAATACTTACACAATCTGATTGATAATAATTTGTCAGAGCAAAGTCTTCTAAGATTTAATTTTCAAACATTAAGTAAAATATACACAAGTAACAATATTCACAAACACGCAAACTAATATGAATGCTGGCCGTGTCAAGTAACAGATATGAATATGTATGTTTCTAGTCAAACAAAATGACGCACTTGTGTCAGTTGCGCATTTTCTTCTCAAAGAATTTCGCTAGAAGTTTCAAAGTCGTACTCAGTCGTGGAAAAGAAGAAATGTTGTTATCTCTCATTTCAACCTAATAATAAGTAAAATTGGATTTAGTCAAATTTTACCCAGATGCCACATATAACTTCCGAAAGGCATAACTAGTAATCAGGTTCTAACAAGCAATTGACCGAGCTCGATAGCTGCAGTCGCTTAAGTGTGGCCAGTGTCCAGTAATCGGGAGATAGTGGGTTCGAGCCCCACTGTCGGCAGCCCTGAAAATGGTTTTCCGTGGTTTCCCATTTTCACACCAGGCAAACGCCGGGGTTGTACCTTAATTAAGTCCACGGCCGCTTCTTTCCACTTCCTAGGCCTTTCCTATCCCATCGTCGCCAAAGACCTATCTGTGTCGGTGCGACGTAAAACAAATAGCAAAGAAACAAGCAATTGTTTTTCGTAAATGCCTACAGACATGAGTGAGAAGAATATTTTATCTATCTGGCTCTTAAGAAGGGAGACTCTATTAAGTATTTTAGTGTAAATTTCTCCAATAAAATTACCATCAGTCCGTCGAAGTCCTAAATAATCTATTAACCACCCTAGAGCTTCTCATTTCTTCACCAATCTTGCATTCCGATCAAAAATTTGTAATCGAGAACACTTCATTCTGTCCCAGTTTAGTATACAAATTTCAGTCAATACCACCCCAAAGATTTCAGTCAAATTTATCAATGACGCCGATATTATGGTTAGGGGAACATTAAAGAAAACATTGCAACTTCCCACGGATGTCTCAAATGATATGATATACGCTGAAATGAAATTTAAAAGTCTGGATTTATTCTGTGCATTCTGTGAAATATATCTGCAACATATTAATGCATGCAATATGTTGAACTTTTCCAATAACGTATTTTTACACTAACTGAGAAACTTACGTCAAGAAATCAGCACGAACCTTCCCATATTGAATGCAGTATAAACTGAAGCTATTGGAAACAAAATGTTTTGTAGATACAAAAATGTTCGACTTGAATTGTGAAGAAGAGCTTTTGACAAGAGCATATACAAAGTTGAAGTCCTATTTAAACGGTATACCACAGCGAATACATAGATTCGTAAAATCACAAAGGCTTGTCTTGCAATGAATAGCGTGAGGCAATAAAAATGAATGCCAATGTCTCTCCTGTGCGTACTGTACTTGGAAGATCCCAGGGCAACAGCCTCTGTGGGCGTTGCCACGAAGTTTCAAAATTCTGCGCACCTTACGCCTTGAGAGCAATGTCTATGAAGAAGTACACTGTCTGTCTAAAAGAAGAAGCAACCTACGCATTGACATTATTGTTTTAAGCCATCCTGTTCTCAAGGTTTCATACCTGACCCTACAATTAGACTTGAGACCAACGAAAACCATCCAGAAGAGATCAATGCAAGAAAAAGGAGAATTTACGAAGAAACGTTGGACTTCTGTAAGCAAAAGTACAAGCTCTCATCCATCTCTGTAATCGGCTTGATGTTAGGTGCTGAGGAACCATATCCAAACTTTTTCAACTTTTGCTATACTAGTTGAATAAATATTTCATTTATAACATCGCCATTACTGCTCTCAGGAATTCCATCATGATCCTTAAGAACCATGCTTGCAGACCTCAGATAAATTTTTGACATGGCTCATCCTTTTGCCTACTCTTAAACTTCATACTATCTCATGTAGGAGTAATCCATTCATTATATTGTTTTATTCAGGTACTCTTTGACCTCGGGCAACCTGCAGCGGTAGCAGGAAAATTGTTTAAAACGAATATATAAGTAATAATAATAATCGTATGGCCTCAGCTACCGTGTGCAGACATTTCAATTTGACGCCATCTGGCTGTCTGCTCGTCAATTTCTACGTTCCGTTTTGCTCTAGGCCCACCAGATGGCAGACCGAGTAAACCGAAACTCTCTTGGGCGTCGATGGCTGAGATTTAATGAATTTTGTTGGGTAAACACCAAATATGTCACCAGAGATCTTTGACATGCCAACATCGTACGACATGGAGTGTCGAATGGACTTTTTCCGCCCTTCAAAAATCCGACTACCTCTGCCGGGTTTGAACCCGCTCTCTTGGGATGCGGAGACTGACACTCTACCACTGATCCACAGAGGCAGCTTATATAAGTAGAGGAGAATTGGGTAATATGGAATACCATTTACTTTTGGCAGTATAACTTCTTACCGAAATCAGTTATGAAATATAAATAAATATGGTTTGAAAATTCAAATAATTAGCCAAGATTCTCTATATTTTTAAATTGTAAATTGTTAATGTCTTCACGTCAAAATTATTTCTTTCAAAAAGTTGCACTTGGTGGGTAATACGGAATAGTCGGCTAATATGGAATAGTAGGGTAAATAATATGTAAATTAAAATACAGCTTCAATAAATTCTTTCAGTTATATTTAAGGAACGTTCTTACAGGTGGACGTACAGAAATTTTAAAAAATCGAAAAAATAAAATCGGTAATTAACTTAAATGATAATCTGTATACACTAATTATTCAGAGTTTTCTTTTTACAGTCACTTGTTCATTCAGTGACAAACGTCAAAGATGCAGAAACTGAGATCTATAGGTAATTAAATGTTATAATATACCAGGATTAATGCAATTAATTTTAATTAATTTTAAACCTCATTTTACTTTGAAACTAAAACAGTATTCCATATATCCCGACACACCATGTTTGAATTAAAGGATTCGTCATGCCATTAACTTCGCAAAACAAGGAAGTTACACTGGTGTAGCAATATAAGCAACTCTTATACAATATGTAACATTGGATTTCCCAGGACTAAACTCAGTGTTGGTAATTAATACAAGCTTTAAAAGAATTACCTGCAAAAACTTTTCAAGTATGAAAAACAAATATTCTTGCTCCACGCACTAACCTCACTCACGAGCATGTCGAAACTGAATACAAAGCATCATGAGAACATTTACCGTAATTCGACGAGTTTCCACCTGAGAGGAGTACCTTACAGGCAAGATATTGTGGTATTCCATATTGCCCGACTATTCCATATTACCCGATTCTCCTCTAAATACACAAAAGTTAAAGTTATTCTCTACTTTACTTTAGCACACCATAAGAAGAGTAGAGTTCATGTTACGTGCGCTGGACATCGTTAGAAATCTCTTTCGAATTAAGCATTCTAGAACCTGGTCACACGTAAAGAATACATTTACTGCTTCAGAAGGCTTATATAATGTATACATATCACAATATCAGCAATAAATGAGTCCAGAGACCTTGAAGAAAGAAATTACACCGCAGACAAGTCTGCATTAAGATTGCGCCTTACTTAGCAGACACGCGAGCCGAATTCTAGCGTGCTTTGATAGCACTATTCGACTTTATCTCGTGTCTTTCATAGCCTCAGATACAGAGAACTACCTGACGTTAAATAAAGCTATAATCATGTCTCATAAATTGCAATGATAATAAAATGAGCATCCGCTATGAATCAGCGTTCGGTCGGCCGATGCCAAACATGCCAGGTGCCTTCTTAGCTTGAACATATAAAGTATTATCGGAGTTCAAGCATGATATCCTCGTGAATTTACTTAACACCGATATAACTTACGACCGGGCGAGTTGGCCGTGCGGTTAGGGGTGCGCAGCTGTGAGTTTTCATCCTGGAGATAGTGGGTTCGAACCCCACTGTCGGTAGCTCTGAAGATGGTTTTCCATGGATTCCCATTTTCACACCAGGCAAATTCTGGGGCTGTATCTTAGTTACGGCCACGGTCGCTTCCTTCCCACTCCTAGCCCCTTCGTATCCCATGGTCGCCATAAGACCTATCTGTGTCGGTGCGAAGTAAAGCAGATTCTAAAAATTAAAAATTAAAAAGTCAATAACTTTGGAGTCGAACATTCTGAATATGTAAGGGCTAATGCAATAGGCAACCAAATGATAGGCCAAGTAAACAGTATTCATTGTTTAAGTATGCTCACAAATCCATCGCGTTTTCAAGCCCCCTTTTACAGTAAAATTTGGAACTCTGTGAACCCAAAGTACTTGTTCGTGTGAATAATTTCTGCACAGTGTAACGCCTGCCTCCTCTTAAACACCTTCTGGTAAAAGGCAGTGCCACCTCTGCGTGAGTACACGGACACAGAACATCAACTCTGAGATAGTTCAACAACTGCTAAGCATCTATGTTTGAAAACCTCGACTGTTTGATGTGGCAAAACACTATCACACAACTCTTCTCTTACAAGGAGACATTGCCGACATCTACCCATCGATCTGATCCATTTTCAATACACGCTCCCATCTAATTCCAAGAAAATGGGATTTCATGCTTTCCAGAGTCCAGCACGTAACATTTTCACACAATGAATGCGAAGCGGAACAAGCTAACTCTCCACATCACGAACGATTGATCTACGGGTCGAATCTCGTCTACACATCGTCCATATAAGCAGGTTATCCTGTTTTCATGGTCAGTACAACCTTCGTTCAGGTAGCAATCCGTAGTCACAACATAACACCACCCTTGTTTTATGAAAAAAACCTACAACCTGTTTTCCAGTCAGTGACCGGGTCAGGGATGGAATGAATGAAGCCCCCATCTTGTGGCGAGGATAGGATTTGTGCCGGCTGCCGAACCCTGTCGCACTCCTCTGGGGAAATGATTAATGACTGACAGATGAAATGATATTGGAGAGTGTTGCTAGAATGAAAGATGACAGGGATAACCGGAGTACCCGAGGAAAATCCTGTCCCGCCTCCGCTATGTTCAGCACAAATCTCACATGGAGTGTCCGCGATTTGAACCACGATACCCAGCGGTGAGAAGCCGACGCGCTGCCGGCTGAGCCAGGGAGGCTAACACTTGTTTTATACCGTACTATAAATAACAGACCATAAATATATCGACAAAGACGTATGAAGAGAATTTTGTGAAAACTTGAGTAATAGTCTTTTAGCCAAACATAAAAAAATGGCTCAAATTCTGAGGTATTCCTTGCAATTCCAAATTAATAATCATCGGTTATAATTAATGTACCTCCGTAGCTCTTGAAACAATGAACGTTTAACAATAAGTTGCTCTTACTTTCAATACATAACAATAGATTTCTATCAGAGAAGCAAATAACGAGATGCACATTGGTTAACCAACAGTGCTCAATATATATTTTAATGCTCATATCATTAATGCCCTCCCCTGCGAACCATGTGAGGCTTGCGTATCCCAGTGAAGGTGAGAGGTGAGTCCTAGGTGGAACCATATATTATTTCTATCTGTCGAGAGAGACCAAACTAACGAATGGTTCATCGAAAGGGGAGTAGCAGCCTTTCGGAAGTTGAAAGGGTGGCAGTATGGATGATTCACTGATATGCCATTGTAATAATACTCAACATGGCTTAGCTGTGTGGACACTGCTACACGGCTGAAAGCAACGGGAAACTACAGCCGTTGCTAACTGCCGAGGACATGCAACTCTCCTTGTATGGATAATATACTGATGATGGCTTCCTCCCGGGTAAAATATTCTGGAATTAAAATAGTTTCCCATTCGGATCTCCGAATGGGGACTATATGAGAGGGGGCAATCATCAGGAAGATGGATACTGACATTCTGCGAGTCGGAGCGTGGAATATTAGAAGTCTGAATCGTTGTGGTAGGTTAGAGAAACTGAAAACGGAGATGGATAGACTAAAGTTAGATGTAGTTGGTATAAGTGAAGTACGTTGACTTTTGGTCAGGCGACTACAGAATTATCAACACAAAATCAAACAAGGGAAATGCAGGAGTTGGTTTAATAATGAATAAGAAAATTGGGCATCAGGTAAGCTACTATGACCAGCATAGTGAAAAGATTATTGTTGTCAAGATAGACACCAAACCAATGCCCACCACAACACTACGGGTCTACATGACTATTAGTTCAGCAGATGATGAAGAAATGGAAAGAATATACGAAGACATAGAAGATTTAATACTGGAAAGAATATACGAAGACATAGAAGATTTAATACAGTATGTAAAAGTCTATCAGAATCTAATTGTGATGGGAGACTGGAATGCAGTGGTAAGACAAGGATAGAAGGCAATACAGGGGGAAAATTCGGAATGGCACAATGGAATGAAAGAGGAAGTCGGCTGGTTGACTTCTGCGCCGATCGTAATTTAGTCTTTGCTAATACTTGGTTCAAACACCACAAACGACGGCTGTATACATGGACGAGACCTGGAGAGACTGGAAGGCATCAATAAGATTTCATTATGATTAGGCAGAAATTCAGAAACCAGGTGTTGGATTGCAAATCTTTCCCCGGGGCAGACGTGGACTCTCACCACAAATTGTTGGTCATAAAATGCCATCTGAAGTTGAAGAAATTGAAGAAAGGAAGGAATGCAAGTGGATGGGATCTAGAAAAGTTGAAAGAAAAGAGTATGGGGGACTGTTTCAAGGAACATGTTGCACATGGACTACATGAAAAGACTGAAGAAAACACAATAGAAGAAGAATGGACAGTCTTAAAGAATGAGGTCTCTAGTGCTGCTGAATAACTGATAGGATAGATAGGATAAACTAAGAATCAATGGATAACTCAGAAGATACTAGACCTGATTTATGAACGACAAAAATACAAAAATGTAGAAAATGAAGAGCGCAGAAAAGAATACAGGCGATTAAAGAATGACGTGGATAGAAAGTGCAGGACAGCTCAAGGAGAAGTGCAAGGATGTTGAAGGTTGTGTGGTCATAGGAAAGGTAGATGCTGCATACAGGAAAATCAAGGAAATCTTTGGAGAAAGGAAATCTAGGTGTATGAATATTAATAGCTCAGGTGGAAAACCACTTTTACGGAAATAAGGAAAGGCAGAAAGGTGGCAGGAACATATCCAACAGTTGTATCAAGGTAAATACGTAAATTATATAGCTCTGGTGCAAGTAGAGATTGTTGATGCTGATGAAATGGGGGAACCAATTTTGAGGTCAGAATTTTACAGATCTTTGAGAAACCTAAATACGAATAAGGCACCTGGAATTGATGGCATTCTCTCTGAATTACTGACTGTCTTAGGAGAAAGCAGCATGGCAAAGTTATTCCATTCATTGTGTAAGATGTATGAGACAGAAGAGCCATCCGCTTTTCAGCAAAATGTTATTATACATATTCCCAAGAAAGCCGCTGCTAACAAGTGTGAAAACTACCGCACCATTAATGTAATATACCTGGAAAATTTTAACACACTGAATTCTCAGAAGAATGCAAAGTTGAAACTGAGTTGGGAGAAAACAATTATTTGGCTTCAGAAGAAATGTAGGAGCACGTGAAGCAGTCCTGACTTTACGACTGATCTTAGAAGATCGATTTTTTTCTTTGTTTTTTTTTTTGCTAGGGGCTTTACGTCGCACCGACACAGATAGGTCTTATGGCGACGATGGGATAGGAAAGGCCTAGGAGTTGGAAGGAATCGGCCGTGGCCTTAATTAAGGTACAGCCCCAGCATTTGCCTGGTGTGAAAATGGGAAACCACGGAAAACCATCTTCAGGGCTGCCGATAGTGGGATTCGAACCTACTATCTCCCGGATGCAAGCTCACAGCCGCACGCCTCTACGCGCACAGCCAACTCGCCCGGTAGAAGATCGAATTAAGAAGGGTAAGCCCACATATATGGCGTTCGTAGATATTGAAAAAGCATTTGATAATGTTGATTGGAGCAAACTGTTCGAGATTCTGAAGGTGATCAGGATCAGATACCGAGAATGAAGAATTGCCTATAATCAGTAAAAGAAACCCGGTCTGCAGTAATAAGAATCAAGGGCTTTGAAAGAGCAGCAGCAATCCAGAAAGGAGTGAGGCATGGTTGCACTTTGTCCCCTTCCTTTTCAATGTTTATATAGAACAGGCAGTAAAGGAAATCAAAGAGGAATTTGGGAAGTGAATAACAATTCAAGGAGCGGAAATCAAAACCCTGAGATGTTCTGATAATATTGTTATTTTATATGAAACTGCAGAAGATCTTGAGAAATTGCTGAATGGTATGGGCAGAATCTTGGGTAAAGAGTACAAGATGAAAATAAATAAGTCCAAGACAAAAGTAACAGATTGCAGTTGAACTAAGTCGGGTGATGCAGGAAATATTAGATTAGGAAATTAAGTTTTAAGGGAAGTAGGTTAATATTGTTACTTGGGTAGTAAAATAACTAACGATGACAGAAGTGAGTAGGGCATAAAATGCAGACTAACACAAGAAAGAAATGTCTTTCTTAAGAAAAGAAGTTTGCTCACTTCGAACATTGATAATTATAGGAATTAGAAAGATGTTTTTGAAGTCTTTCGTCTGAAGCATGGCATTGTATGTAAGTAAATCATGGTCGATAACTAGCTCAGAAGAAAGAGAATAAAAGCTTTTGAAATGTGGTGTTCCAGAAGAATGGTGAAGGTAAGATGGATAGATCGAATCACGAATGAAGGGATATTGATTCGAATTGGTGAGAGAAGATTGATTTGGCTAAATTTGACGAGAAGAAGGGATAGAATGACAGGACACATCTTAAGACGCCCATTACTTGTGCAGTTGGTTTTTGAGGTAAGTGTAGGTGGTAAGAACGGTAGGAGTAGACCAAGGTTTGAATATGACAAACATATTAGGGCAAATGTAGGATACAATAGTTACGTAGAAATGAAAAGGTGAGGGTGATATGGAGGGCTGCATCAAACCAGTCTATGTACTGATAACTCAAACAACATATCATTAATGTTCCTGTAATTCAATTTGGAATGTGTTGAAAATATGTCACGTACTGGTCTTGTAAAGCAAATTCGAAATATTCAGATTCAATTTCCTCGGAGTTCGGTGGGAGTTGGTCCTGTCAATTTGAACCAATGAAATTTTTCGCCATGGCCGTCATGTACTGTATATTCAAAGTAATCAGATCCGTGGGGACATGTTAAAAAGGCCTCTTCGTTACCTGCACGTATTGCAATTGTTCAACTTGTATTACGTCCTGGAGGACAGGCGGTTGCACACTCAATTTTTCGTTCATTAAGTAGCTATCAAATCACACAGACTGATGACCTAGATATTAGGCTCTTTAAACAACAATTATCACCATTTCCATCACCGTCATCATCATCATCATCATCATAATCTCAACATTCGGCAGAGTGCTACACAAACATACAACCTGTGACAATAAGGTTCCGTGAATGAGTTCTGAACGGTCGATCCGGCAACACTGGCGACACGCAACGCTGCACCTGCGCAGCAGCAGGTTTTGACCACGTGCTCCCAACGTTGTTCAGTAGAGCACCGTGTGTGTGCTGTGTAAGACCGGTTTGATACAGTGCGCGTTTAGTGCGTTGGTTCTGAACTGCGAATAGGAACATGAACGACCAAAAGATCAATGTACAGTTTTGTTTTAAGCTTGGCAAGACACCGAAAGAAACGCATGCGATGCTAATACGTGTTTATGAAATCAAACACTGTCCTTGAAGTGTGTGTACGAATGGTTCGCCAGTTTTCGAGGAGGCCGGGAAAGTGTTTCTGACAACCCCGTAGCGGAAGACCGGCGACCGCCGTCAGTGACGAAAACATTGAGAAGGTGAGGATATTAATCACTATCGATTGGCGACTAACTGTGCGCATAATAGCGGATGACCTGCAGATTAATCGTGAATCCGTGCGACAAACCCGGAAGTTAGGGATGAGGAAAACGAGTTCTCGTCTTGTGCCGCATCACTTGACTGACGATCAGAAGCAGGCACGTTTAGAGGCTTCACAGCATTTTGTCGAAACGGCGGATGCGACACCAACTTCTTGAGCTTTTGCGTCACTGAGGATGAAACCTGGTGTCTCATGTACGATCCTGAAACAAAACCGCAAAGCATGGAATGGCATTCTCTGGGATGCCCTCGTCGGAAAGAGGTCAGAGCCGAAAAATCACGCATCAAAACGATGCTCATCACCTTTTTCGATAAGGAATTCCTACCTGAGGGAACGACGTTGAATGCTGCACGGTACATTGTAATGTAGACGCGTTTCATGAAACGTCTACGCAGGGTACGACCCCAGTACGCACAACAAGGTTCATGGTTTTTCGTCCATTACAACGCTCGCCCACACACAGCCAATATCGTCAAACAGTTGATGGCAAAAAAGGGGGTGGTGCAACTTGAACATCCCCGTACTCGCCAGATCTTAATCCTCCAGACTTCTTCCTATTCTAACGACTCAAACTCGCTCTGAAAGGAAAGAGATTTGACGATATTCCTGACATCCAACGAAACGTGACGAGGCTTTTGAACACCATCCCAAAGTAGGCCTTCTTGCAAAGTTTCCAGGACATATATCGCCGATCTCAGCAGTGCATAGTTATGGGAGGGGACTATCTCGAAGAACAGTATGGTCACTGTCGTGCATTGTTCATCTATGTTGATAGTACAGGAATATTCACCGAACTTTATTGTCACAGGTTGTACATATTCGACTTGGCGTGTTCTCACACGTTCGGAAGATATCGTCGCTGTTCGGGCAAAAGGCATATCTCGCAATGCTCTTCCTAACCATTATTTTCCCTCAGACTGGTCACGCCTCACAGCCACAGATGGATATGCAGTCCATCAGAACAATTTTCGTTGTGTTCATTTTCGTATGCTAACGTGTCAATGGAAATGAACCTTAAGTGCATTATACTGAAAGAGTGCGTAAATAAGTCATGCAAACTACATTCGTAGACTCATGGCGAGTCAGTTCATGTGTCCAACGGTCGCCTTGTGTTGCTTTCTTGTTTTGTTTTTTTGTTTTATTTACAATTAATTGGCTTTACGTCGCAATGACACGACCAGGTCTTATGGCGACGATGGCATAGGAAAGGGTCAGGAGTTGGAAGGAAACGACCTTTCCCTTAATTTAGGCACAGCCCCGATATTTTCCTGGTATGATAATTAGAAACTAAGGAAAACCATATTCAGGGCTGCCAACAGTGGGGTTCGAACCCACTATCTTCCCAGTGCAAACTCACAGCTGCGGACCCCTAACCGCACGGCCAACTCGCTCGGTGCTGTTCTTGTGTCAGTCACTAGACGATATTTTGCCCCATAAAAGGCTACTGGGTGGATTAGAGTCTTATAAAACTTCGGCTTAGTGTGTTGAGGCATCCTTTTATCAGAGAGAACAACGGTGTTTTGTTTTCACCTGAGCCGTGCTTCAGTTACTCCCATTTGGCTATCAGAGTTGGTAACCACGTACCCAAGGCATTTAAACTGCGTAAACTTCTACAATTTGTGGTCATCAACGGTAATTGTGCCATCGGTTTGTGGGCCACATTCGACTCATCGTCAGTCTTATGGAGATTGAAGTGTATTCCATTCTAAACCAATCGTTCCATCCAGTTTTATTTAACATTTATTGTTAAATTTGAATATCTTCGTAGGTAACCCATAAGTCCACCTCGGTGGTGTAGTGGTTAGTGTAATTAGCTGCCACCCCCAGAGGCCCGGATTCGATTCCTGGTTCTGCCAATAAAAATTTGAAAAGCTCTACAAGGACTGGAACGGGGTTCACTCAGCCTCGGGAGGTCAACTGAGTTGAGGGTGTTCGATTCCCATCTCAGCCATCCTCGAAGTGGTTTTCCGTGGTTTTCTTTTTCTCCTCCACGGCCATTTCTATTCCGATCTCCCCCCATAAAGGCCGCTGTTCAGCATAGCAGCTGAGGCCACCTGGGCGAGTTACTGGTCCCCCTCCCCAATTTGCCCCTCCAACCCAACGTCTCACACTCCAGGACACTGCTCTTGAGGTGGTGGAGGTGGGATCCCTCGTCGACTCAGAGGGAAAACAAACGGAATAAGAAAGAAAGAAAAAAAGAAAGATAGCCAGTAATAAAAGAGGATTTGTGAAAGCTCCTTGACAACTTGATTATTCTTCGGACTTGACGATTGGTGACCTTCACATGTCAACAGTCGTAGCTCATACATATCATGTCCAGTCTTGGCCGTCTGCTTTAAAATTCATTTTAACAGGGCAGCCTCTAGCGGGATAAATTGAGTGCTTTTCAATGCACAATGTTTTCTCGAAAAAGAATAATTGCCGAATGTTGAAAATTTATGAATTTTCTATGCGTGCAGTTGTAATGTAGGTGCATGAATCAATATATTGGTCTTTCTTTCTTTCTTTCTTTCTTTCTTTCTTTCTTAAGCCGTTTACCCTCCAGTTTTGGTTTTTCCCTCGGACTCAGCCAAGGATCCTACCTCTACCGCGTCAAGGGCAGTGTCCTGAAGTGTCAGACCTTGGGTCGGGGGGCTCTATCTGGGGAAGAGAACCAGTACCTCGCCCAGGCGGCCTCACTTCTTATGCTGAACATGGGCCTTTTGAGGGGAGGGGGATGGGAAGATCGGAAGGGATATACAAGGAAGAGGGAAGGAAGCGGCCGTGGCTTTAAGTTATGTACCATTCCGGCATTTGCGTGGAGAAGTGGGATACCACGGAAAACCACTTTGAAGATGGCTGAGGTGGGAATCGAACCCCATCTACTCAGATGACCTCCCGATGCTGAATGAACCCCGTTCCAGCCCTCATACCACTTTTCAAATTTCGTGGCAAAGCCGGTAATCAAACCCGGGCCTCCGGGAGTGGCAGCTAATCACACTACGGAGGAACACATATTTTTATTTACTAAAGTTAAATTTTTGTGTACCCAGATTAACTGCTTAAGTGGCTATGCACATAAATATTAATATTCACGTGAGTCCAGTGAAGAGTATTGTTATCGTTCTCCCAGCTAATTATGGTTTATCATATATCCAGGTCATGTCTGATCACCAGATCAGTTTTATTGGATTTTTATGACATTGGGTCATATTCATTATCTCAAACGTGGCTGTTTCTCTCTTCAACAAATGTGGCATTGTTAGTTTCATTTAAGATATATATCAAAGTATTTTTGTGTAAACTGCTGGACATGTGGTTGGCTGTGTAATTATTGTGACAGAGAGCCTGATTATATCATTAGAAGTTTTACATAATTAGCTATATTTCGAATATGAGTCACATGATATTTTTAGCCAACATAACACTTCTTGTTAACTGTGAAAGCAATTAAAATATTATAATTGCTGAAAATGTTACATCTTGACACAGAACATTCAGATCCTGGAGGTAGCAATTCGAGGGCATAAATATAATGTGGAGACCACATGACTTTCTAAGATTTGCCTCAGGTACGGAGTGTGACCGTGAGGTATGCTGTTTTAATAATCGGAAGATCAATGTTGGCGTCTCGAGATTGATCTTAGTTTGCCTGTCCTCGAAAGTTACGGCACTAGATAAGGTAGAAAAGCGCTGTCTACTCGATTCGATTCTTTTCCTTCAAGAAGTGATAGTTTAGTGCCGTTTCCGTAAACCAGGTTCGAAGTCTACGATATCCAAATTAGATATTTAGAACTGGAAATCGTATTCCTTAAAACAATTATTGAAATAAGGGTGTTAGAAATTGATAGATTCAAATGACTGTATCAACACCTTATGATAGAACCAGAACTGAAAATGATCCGGTATGGATTGGTATCACATACTACTTATTTAGCACATGGAGTAAGTGCACTATGATACTACCTTATTCATCCAAACAGTGAATAATAGCTATTTACAATAATGGAACGATTACATTATGCTACTTCAAAAATCATCTAAAGCAAGCCGATATTGGCTGGTATCCGATAATGCTCTTCTTTCATAATGAAGAGCGCATTACTCTACATATTTACGTACATAAAGAGAGCAGGTATTGGCTGGAAAGTTCTCCTTATTTTCCAAATTATGGAGTGCACTATGCATTTATTCACTTAAAATATCCCGTCATTATATACCGAATAGATTGTATTTTATGATCGAGAATGCTTTCTATTATTATTATTATTATTATTATTATTATTATTATTATTATTATTATTATTATTATTATTATTATTATTATTATTATTATTATTTAAACGGGGACTTTAATGTGGAACGCAAGGGTAATGAAACTCGTGGGGTGAATGGGTGGACAGAGTATCACTTAGAGCAAATATTTATTTTAATATAAAAGTGTATTTCTTTCCTTTCTTAAAATTCAGATAGAGTAATTTAATGATATAACAAAAAACAGTTGATATTTTACTTGATGAAATTCACATTAAATAACGAGCACGTCAGCTCCAACAATACATTCGACTTAGAAGTCTTGATAGTATTAGTATTAGTATTTATTTATGAACAAACAGGCTTTCCGCCCCATTACATGTTCACAAAGCAATAAGACACAATATTAATAATTATAATAAAAAAAAAATAATAATAAAAATAATAATAAAATAATGATAATAATAATATAATACATAAAAATAAAATAATGATAATAGAGATAATAGGAATAAATAATAACAAAAATGATAACAATTCTGTAGCAGTCCTCGGCTCGAGGATCCAGCAAACTCATCACTTGTCCTTATGCCTACAGCAACTTTCGTCACATTCCTTTTCCCTGACCTACTCCCGATCAATACCAAAACATCGACAGTCAGCACTTACATTCTAACCAGCCATAACACAAACAAAAGTCCTCCACGTTCACAACAATAAATAACACAATCCTAACCCAGCAGAAAATCATAATAACTTACAATCAAATTTCAACACTGGTCTCCCTCCACACTTACCTTAAATACCACTTTTATTTCAATGCATTCCTACCTCTCATGTTGCAACTTGACCATTATTTAGCCATGCTTGATCTCATTTTAAAACCCAAGCCATGCTCAGCATTACATTTGCTATCGCAACCACCACTCATTCCGTGTCCTTGTGGATTCAGCACATACGTCATCTTCATTGTCCTCTAACTTACTCTCTGTCCAAACCATAACAACCAACATTCCGCAATTGCCCTTCAATCCATCATACACTACATTTACCAACCCGCACTTAATACACTCATCTCTCCAACTCCAAAAGTTTCAGCAATAGATTAAACCATCTCATTACCAAACCATCTTCGCCTATACCAACACTTCTCCCACACCACATTTTTTTTTTTCCGATAAATCTAAACTAATTCAGCAATAAATAAACCATCTACATACCAACTCCCGGATTCAGATACCACCTCTTATCCACAATTTCCATTCCAGATCCACCTCATATACCTTCCACAATACACCACTAAATCTAAATTTACAACATCTCAGATTTACAAAATAACACCGCTTAACACCGCTTCTCACCATATTTCAACCATAGTCCTCAATAACTGCGACCATTTTATACCACCACTTCTCCAACACCTCATTTCAGCAATATGACACATCTTACCTTAATCGTATCTAGATACCAGGCCATCTTCACCTTAAAATACCAAACACTCATATACCATCTCTTCACCAACACCACATTCCAATCTCTACCATCCAAAACTCTTGTCCCTCTTAACACTCACTTAGTTAGCATTAAATAAACCTCCTACCCAACCAAAAGCTAATACAGCTACCCTTCAATACCAACACATCGCTTCATATACCACCTCTCAATCTCATACCACACTATCATGCTATCCTCTCTCTTATATACATCAACAATAAATATACCACTTCACCATTGCCACATTTCGGCCTTCACAAATAATTACCATCATAACCTAATAAATTTACAGTGAATAACAATTACTGACATATCGTAAGACTTACCAATCAGCGTCAACTCCAAATATCACAATAAATATATCACTTCACCCTTACCACGTCTCAGCCTTCACAAATTATTTACCATATTTCAGTCTTCACAAATAGTTACCATCCTAGCCTAATAAAATTACAATGAATAACAATTACTGACATATCATAAAACAAACAGACCATGCCATCCTGTCCTCTTACCCAACTCCCCTAACTAAATACTCAGTCCCTATATACACTAAACCATTAAAATTTTAACCTACTATCTCCTTCCCTTATACAGATAACTATTCTACCCCCCTATTCCCCTGCCCACCCTCTAACTCACTCTCCTTCATTTTACTCTCGCAGGCCTTTTTTGTCGCACAAAAATACCTGTTCAATTCACCCCCTTTTTCCCATTGTTTAAGAATCCATCTCAGTATTGCGTTCTCATCCCCTCTCCCCAGTACTTCCCGATTCTCGGCACTCAATAATCTATGTCTTAACCCCCTCGTTCCCTCACAGTCTCTTAGCAAGTGAAACTCATCATTCACATCTCCACAAAGTACACACCTTGTCTTATCCCTGCCCTGTAACCAGCCCTTATTCCTTGGCAGACCTAAAAGCCACCACATCATCCCATATCGATTTGACCTATCAACGTATCTAATATTCAACCCTGCTATCTCCTCTATTTTCGTCAAAACAATCAGCGAATTTCTTAGTCTGCTTTCCCCCAATAATTTCTGCCTATGGATATCCCTAATTCTCCTTTCTAGTATTTTCATCCCTCTCACTTCTGTCTTTGACCAAACCTCCCCCCACAGGTGCCCTAATCCTATCCTCTCTAAATATCCTTTTATTTTTTCTAACCATCCACCCTTATACATGCTCTTAAATTGCTGTACATATGCAGCCTGTAAAACTCTCCCACCTTCCTGTCTTTTTAAATTCATCCAATATCTAACTATTCTTTTCACACCCTCTGATTCCAAATCCTCCTCACACATTAATTCCGCCCCTACATTTGCTGTACACCTCGGTAAGCCCATCACTAACTTAGCAAAACTACTAACAATCTTTCTTAGTTCCTCTCTTTTTTCATCCAGCCCCCAAACTTCTGCTCCGTATAATACCCTCCCCACTATTACCGACCTGAACACGAGTCTCAGTGTTTTATAACTGATCCCCGGGAACTTGAGTAGCAAATTTCTGACTGAGGCTAAGGCTGCCAAGCCTCTATATTTCATTCTTTTGATCTGGTCACTCCAAGTTCCTTTATCATTAAAAATAACTCCTAGATATTCCAGCTTCCTTACCTGTTCCAGTCTTTCTCCCTGTATTACCCAATTCCCTTCCATCTTTCTTCTTTTGTTCACCTGTACTATCAATATTTTAGACTTATTTCCATTAATTTTCAATCCCCATTTCCTCGCAAATAGCATCACTGACTCTAAGGCCCTATTCATCGCCCCTGAAGTTAACGTCATCAATAACACATCATCCGCAAATATCAGTCCTGGCACTTCCAAACCATTAATTACCGGTACAGCCCAATTTCCTGCCCCAAACCCCTCTAAAATATCGTTTATAAATAAAATAAACAGTATGGGCGATAACTTGCAACCTTGTTTTAAACCCACCTTGGACTCCAATGGTCCACTCATTCTCTCTTCTCCCAATTTTATACAAAACCTGACGTCCCTGTATATTCCTTCCACTGCCCTCAACATCTTCTCCGAAATCCCTAGCCTACCTAATTTCTCTCGTAGGGCCTCTCTATTTACCTTATCAAAAGCTTTCTCAAAATCTATTGCTGCTACATAAACCGTACTTCTATTCATATTCTTATACTTTTCTAAAATAGTCTTTACTATCATTATATTATCCACTGTTCTTTTCTTTTTCCTAAATCCCCCTTGGTAATCTGTCAAAATTCCATTTTCTTCCGCCCACCCACTTATTCTGTTCGCTAGCACCCCCGTATATATTTTACTCAGAGAATCCAACAGAGATATACCCCTATAACTGTTCACATCGTTCCTACTACCCTTTCCCTTGTATATAGGGCATATAATTCCTGTTTCCCATTCCCTAGGGTAATTTCCTCCCTCGAATATCCTATTGAATAGTTTCACCATGCCCTCTATCATTATCTCATTTTTACTAATTTCCTTCCAAAACTTATTATTTATACCATTACACCCCCCGGCCGACTTCGCTCTGGCTCTACTTATCACTCCCCGGATTTCCTCTCTTGTGATTTCTTTATCCAAGTCATAAATTGCCACTCCCCTATTACTCCAAATTACTTCTTCTCCCGAACCTCTCCATCTATCACCCCCCTTTTTTCCTAGTAATTCCTCGAAGTGCCTGACCCATTGCACTTCCTCAATACTCGTTCTCTCCATATTCCTTCCACCCTTAATAATTCTATTAATCTTATCCCAGACTCTCTCAAAATTGTTAGTCTTGCAGTCATTATTTATGGCTTCCATTTGTTCCTCTAACCACGTCTTTTTTGTCTCAGAAATTTTCTTTTTATACTCCTTCCTCAATCTACAGAAAAGCTCCCTTTCTTGGCTTCCACCTTTCCTTCTATATTCTCCTAAAGCGTCCATCACCCTCCTCCGCAATCCTTCACACTCCCTATTAAACCATTCTTCTCCCTCTTTCTTATTTCCTTTTCTAGCTTTCACCTTCTGCGCTATCATCTTTATTGGATGTAGCAACAATTCCAAGGCTTTATCAGTATCATTTTCTTCTAACGCCCCTTCCCACCCATATTTCAGAAGATGTATCTCCTCCTTTACTACCCTATTCCAATCCCGGCCTACCTTCTCTGTCCATTTGTACTTATTATAACCCCTCCCTCGTTTATCCTTTGTCTCATTTTCCTTCATTGTACGCTTCTCTACCTCTCTTTTCAGCATAACCCTCACCGGGAAATGGTGTGACTCAATCCAATCTCCTATTTCCATACTTACAACTTCCTCAATCATCCCTTCCGAGCTCAGAACCATATCTATCACACTACCCCCTTTCTCCGTAACATATGTCAATTTCCCCGTCCTGTCACCCTCTATCCACCCATTCAGAATATACAAGTTTCCCACAGCACACATCTCTAGGAGCTTCTCTCCATAACTATTTGTAATTTTGTCCTCACTCCTTCTGCTTTCTGACAAACACATTCCATCCTCCCTACTATAAATTGGGCTCTGTTCTCCTATTCTCGCGTTCCAATCCCCAAATAACAACATATCCTCCTCCCCTGGATACATTCCCCTTATCCTACCAATATCCACCAATAACTCTTCAAAAAAATATTTATTTGCATATTCTGAATTACTAGGATGACAGTAAACAAAAGCTAGATTTATTTTCTTCCTCCGTCCCTCTCTCTCTCCCAAATTCAATCTCAGCCATATGGTTTCCATCATATCGGTCTCTATATCCTCTACTCTTTCACTAATTTCTTCCCTAATTAGAACTATCATCCCTCCTGGTGCTCGTCCCTTATTCCTCTCTTTTCTTCTATATTTATATTTTATCTCAAACCCCTTCCATGTAATCTCCCTCCCTGTTTCCAACCACGTCTCTAAGAGTGCCACAACATCGAAACTTTCAATTACTTCCCTAACTTTCTTGTTTCCTAATTTGCTCCTTACTCCTTCAATATTCACACATCCTATCTTCCAAAATTGTTATAACTTTCCCTCCCTCCCTTCTAGGTCTCCCACTCTATTCTTACTTCTAGTATTTATCGACCTCTCTCCCTCTGTATCCTCCATCCCTTTACGTACTTTTCCCCATATGTCTTTTAAGCTCTTACTCCTGACTTTACTCATAAGTTTTTTACCTTCTTGTCGATCTGTCTCCTCTTGACCTTTCTTTTTCGCTACACCACTGCACCCTGCACTCACCTCTTCTTGCTGCTCACCCCCACTCTCCCCCTCACTATTTTGAGAAGTCTTGATACGAACAGGTACATCTTATAAAGTCCGAGCTCCAAATATATAGAAGGCTAGCCTCAATCAAGCAATCAGTTGATATTTGCAATCTCAATTACACTGGTAAACCCTAGGGTGACCCCATATCATAGTGCTTATACACAGGTTGCCCTCTGGTGGGCTTATCAATTACAATCGTTCACAACCAGATAAAGTACTGTTCCCCATAGGAACCTAAACGTAGACCTGGTTATCCGAAAAACCGTAAAGAATATACAGGGGCATAATTGCCCATTCTACTAGGCCTTAAGGAGGAAAAGAAAAAATTACACAAAACAGGCCACTAACAAAAAGCAAGGAGGCGAAATACCAGCAATCCTTAGAAGAATTCTAGAAAAAACAAGAACTCAAGTGGGCTTAGGGCCCAATGACACAGAGACTATTCTCATACTAAAATGGGTGACTAAAGGGGAATGTTTAAATGCCGAAGCAATTTTCCAACATTTAAAGGTTGAAAACTTTAGTCACCCAGCTCGAAAGTAGAAGGGAAGAGTTCCGAGGGTCACCACTCGTGCTCCCTTACATTAAATATTTTCCCAGAAGGGAATATAAATATAGTACGCATACTGCGCAGAAGGTCCTACATTTCAGACCAAGAAAAGAAAATATTACATAACTTATTATATTTTAATGAAAACTGCTGAAATCTTCCCCTCTATCACACGCCGGCACAGTCACATGTTTAAGTAAATTCTGCCATTACATGTTAGCGCTGGATCTTCTTCAAGCCGGCGGCGCCCGGCCTCCTGGCCCCCTCTGACCTCCGTCAAGTCACACTCTCAAACACCGGAAAAATTCAGACAAGACTGCCCTAAAGCGTTCTCCTTAAATAGCTCAGCAGCGTAAAATCTAAGATTAAACTAAAATCCGGAGCGCTGATAGGCTAAATTTCCATACACTCCCCCGGGTTTGATTTGCTAGAGAACTTAGTTACAGGCATGAGATAGGCAGATTAAATTAGAGGAGGAACCAGGTGAAGTGTTTACAACCTCGGCACATCAAGAAAACATAACCAGAAAAAAGGTTTACCAACTACAACAATTTAAATATCTTCTTAAATTGATTTTGGCTTAGCCCACTAGAGATCGCTAGAAAATAGATGGCAGAGTCATCTAACCATCGGAGAAATAGTTTTAGAAAATCTTAAAAGTTCTTGGTCACTGTCATAGATGGCCATAGTGGAGAAGGCGCGAGTTTAAATAGCCGAGGTAGGTGTACCCCTGGTATTATTATTATTATTATTATTATTATTATTATTATTATTATGTAAATGTGTTTGTACGAAATGGCACATTAACAATATACACACGCCCAGTACGGACGTAGGGTTTTGTAGTAATAATAATAATAATAACAATAATCAGTAGTAGTAATATCAGTAGTAGTACCTGGCCTCAGCAGACCTTCTGAAGTTGTTCCATGTGAGCTGCCTGCGTACCATTTTCAAATTCCGTTTTGCTACCACCTAAAATTATTAATTAAAACACTACGAGAGTGCCAAGAACTTTGCTCATCTTTCGGAAAACATCCACCTTCGTTGGGATCGAATCCGCGAACTTCGGATCATGAGTCAGACTCTGACTCTGATCCTCCGAAATAGTTTGTGCTAATGACTATTACTTTTTATTTATTTATTTTTCACATTTACTGCTTTGGTGTTACTGTTCTTGTGTTTAGGTATCCGCCGTTGAGAATGACCTATGTGAACGATATTGGTTTCTTCTTTTGTGCAGCAAACAGAAATATTAACCTCTTAACAAATGTATTTCGAGAAAATTAGATACTATGTTCACACGCCCAGTAAAAACACGACATTTTGTTAATACATGGCACCTTATATCCACCTGTAACGTTAGCCGTTCGACGCCCATTGAGTTATGAATTCATATCACCTATTTTAGTTTTCTACTTTGCCACTGAATAGACTGTATGTCGTAGACACAACACATAACTAGAGAGCCTGGATGAATTTCAACTCCATCATTAGACATGGCTGAAAGAGCCACGCCCTGATCGCCTGACCTACCCTCTTGTAATAAGGCAAGAATTCACTGAGAGGAATTGAAACTCGAATAATTTCATCTTGATTATCCCTAAAAATTAGTTCCAATGAGTTATTGCTCATGATATAAAATGTAATAGTGGTTGAAAATTAACACTGATCAGGCATGTAAATTATCATGTAATTTACTGTTGTATATATGAGTCTGGGGAACGGTAATCATTGTGTAAATATAATGCCTCTCCAAATTACCGTAAGTGAACCAAAGAGCAATTCCAGCTTATTAAATTCACCTTTCGAATTTTTTCATAGAACAATGAAATCATAAAGGTAGCAATCAGAGGGCATAAATCTAATATGGAGATATTCCCATAGAGTTCCTTAGATTAGTTGATGGGAACGTTTGACAATGCGTAATCAAATCAAATCAAATCAAAATCTCTTTATTTGCAAATGAGGTGTCTACCCTCGGTGGCAAATGGTACACTAAAATACATTATTGCCAAGTACTAAATATTAAATTAACAAGAAGAAAATTTTCCCATAATACAATATTATACAATTTACGCTAACAATTTTTTCTATTAAACACTCAGTTCATCCTTAATAAATGTATATTGTTTACAAAATTCTACTTATAATATCTCCTGTATTACTTACAAATATAGTCAACTGATATACAGTATGTGGAATTACTTCAAATGATACTATACAACTGGTATAAGATTAAAATTTACATTGTTTTTTCAACACATTCTGGAACCTAAGTACCATAACGACCTGCTGCGTCTTAACCAGAGCCCCTTTTGCCACCGCTTTTCAGAGTTCCTGAAGGGCCTTCACAGCTACCGTAGCGGTCCCAGGGCCCTCGAATTCCCCACTGTACTTCACCCCTACAGGCAGTAGGGGTGCTTGCATAAGTACTCAAAGAATTCTGGAATGGTCTCTCTGGCCCCAACCACGAAACCGTTTGTAGTGGTCTGCAGATGGTTTCTCTCCAATATATTCTATCATTGGCTCATACATGAATCTCTTCTCTGAAGCCAGTTCTTCAAGTTGGCTCTCAAGGATCTATAAATCCTGATGGTAGGTTCTGCGATATATCTTTGAGACAAGTTTGGTTTAAAGACGAGGAATCGATGTCCACCTGGAATCCTCATCACTGAAGAGACCATGTACCTCATCGAGTGTGGTGTATCCCTTTTCCTTCAAGGAATTAGCAAATTGTTGATCTGGCTCTATGATGACGAAAGTTGTATAGACATTCTCCATGAGGAATAGAGTCCCTGGACATAAGGGGCAGATCTGAAATCCATGTGGCAACGCCGACAGAGGTTGTCACCCTCGAATCTGCGTCGTGCGGTCCTTTCAGCTAACACTTTCCCGGTCATCTTAATGCCTTCTCTCCATTTATTGCAAGAAGCGCATCCGGACACGAAACTTGAGACCCTTGTGCTCTCGGATAAATCTATTTACTCTGTCAGCAGCCCTGAAAATGGTTTTCCGTGGTTTCCCATTTTCACACCAGGCAAATGCTGGGGCTGTACCTTAATTAAGGCCATGGCCGCTTCCTTCCCATTCCTAGCCCTTTCCTGCCCCATCGTCACCATAAGACCTATCTGTGTCGGTGCGACGTAAAGCCACTAGCAAAAAAAATCTATTTACTGGAGTGTATTTATTTGTAGAGAATCTCTCTTTTTCCTGTATGTTATTTCCTAATAATAATAATAATAATAATAATAATAATAATAATAATAATAATAATAATAGCCTTCCGACTTACTCAAAACATGTACAAAAACGTTTCTCTATATTCAAAAATTAGACACTATCAAATTATATCTAGACCTCAAGCATTATAGGCAGCACTTAGAACACACAGCATGCTTGAAAAGCTCGCAATTAAGGAAGGGAGGATTATCCGAAAAATTGTCGGTTCCAACCTCAAAGATGGTGTTTACAGACTACAGAGCAACTTGGAAATATACAGGACAAGGACACCTCCGTACAGGCCATGAAGGCCCTTGGAGGAGTGGAAGGTAAAGGCTTCCACCATTGTTAACCGCGGCACGTGATGGGGTAGAGTGGTTAGCTCTACGCCCGACCGCCTTTGCCCCCAGGAATTAACCTGGTACTCAATTTTGGTGTAGGCTGAGTGAACCTCAGAGCCATATGCACCTCCGGAAGTGGAAATCTCGCTTCTTAAATTTTACTACTTCCTGACGGGGATTCGAACCCACGTCATTCCGGGCGAACCGCGCACGCCTTTACCGCCTCGGCCAGGCAGCCCCTCTTGGAAATATACAACCACAAAAAAGATATCAAGTGTAATCCGGAAAAGAAAGATCACTTTTTACGCTCACCTCTTCAGATTGCCAGCTGAAAGAATCTGTAAAGGTTTGTTATCCTACTTCAGAAGTCTCAAAACGACTCCTCCTTGATTGGTGGAGATCGATAAATATCTTTTGAAGTATGGAATCACAGAAACAGAAATTGAACTCCGACCACCACTCAACACAAACTTAGACAGGTTCATCAAGAAGAAGTCCCAACTCGACTGAAGCATGTCCATTCTGATACATGGAAGAAAACATCCGAAAGGATGAAAAACTGGTGGGTCCACAAGAAGACAAACAGTTGAGATCTCGTGGTCCTTGGTGGCCCTAACGATAATAATAATAATAATAATAATAATAATAATAATAATAATAATAATAATAATAATAATAATAATAATAATAATAATAATAATAATAATAATAATAATTGTACCGGGCGGTACACCTCCACTCCGCTAATTTAAAATGTGCGCCTGTTGAAACTCCTCTGTTGGAGGAAGTCTGAACTTTATCTACGCTACTAATTCTCTACTTTCTCTGAAGATGTCACCACATGGAAAACTTTGAGTTTTTGAACTGTGTCATTTTTGATGTGTTTTTGTTTCGCTTGAAGTAAGAAGTGTGAACTTTCTCTTCTAGAGGACACTACTGAAGATCACCAATAGTGCAACCGAGTGCGGAGTCAAAGAACTATTTTGTTGGAGAAATTTTTATTTCAAATGTTTGTTCTTTGCTAAATTTCTTTCTGTTATTGTTTAAGTTGGCTGTATACCCCTCTTTTTCCCCTTGTTTTAGATTTATCCAATCCCGAATTTCTTTGAGTTATTTCCGACCAATCCGATGTATCTTCCCCCAACTTGGATATGTTTCTGTACCCTAGCCAATAAAGAATTTGCGGGAGGGTGTTTTCATTCCCCTAACGCCTCGAACCTTCTGCGAGAGGATATAAACTGCTGATTTTTGGGTCTCCGGGCCACTTCTGTTCCATCTTTCGGTGTGTAAAGTACATAGCAGGGGGCGGGAAGCGCCTCTTTCTTCTCCAGCTGTTCAACACCAGGTAATGGCCTCTTAATAACTTCTTTTCTTGCTAGGTTGGCAGTTTAACTCTCGGAGCGGGTTCGAAGCGTTTCCACCATGTAACCTTTTCCTAAAATGTAACCTATCTTTTCATCTATTCTCTTTTAAGCTGCATATTGGGATAGAGAGTGCTAACCCTCTCGAGCTCCCACTCACATTGTTTTGAGGTGAACTTATTTTCTCAACCTATTCTTCGTTAATGTAAAACCAATTGCTCTTTTCTAAAGTCACCTCTGTAGTATGGGATTAGCCCTTGCATTAGTGGCCTAGAGCCAGATTAGGTTTTAAAAACAAGTGTATTAGGAGTGCAAGATCGCCTCCTCTCAAATTGTTATTTTAGAGGTCATGTAATTGCCCCTTTTCATTTAATAGACCTCAGTAGGTTGGGTATTTTACCCCTGTGTCTATGTCCAGTGAGGACAACTTGAAGGTGGAGTTTGGTGTGGCCTGGGAGAGGCTTAAATTTGAGAGCGAGTGGCTCTTTTGAAAATTGAGTGTTGTATGCCTCGAGGAGGCTTTTCAGTGTAATTTGGAGCAAGGGCTCCTAGGCATGAATGGGGTTTTCTGCCCCTCTGTTGAAACTTGTGTTTGGGGTAAAACTGAGCTGATTGCCCAAGCAGTGTAAAGTCAGGGCGCGAAGCCCAAATCCTGTAAATATTGTAACTACCCTTTTGATTTGCTACTTTGTACCTGCCATGCTTGTTATTTCTTTGTTTTTGAAAAGAAAATATAACCTTGTTAAATTTTACATTAACTTTGATTCCGTAGTTTGAGACCCGTTCACGCCCGCACCTTCTTTCACCTCTACCTACCACTAAAACACGGTAACAATAATAATAATAATTGCATTTGCTTAAGTTTGGTTATAATTGTTAAATGTCTTAACAGACGCCAGAGAGTCGAAATTTTGACCTAGAGGAGCCCACTATTGTGCTGGAAATCACCGAAATGGACTTGTAGAGTTTAAGCGCCGTCAATGATCTGTGATCGAACGTACTATCTCGGGAACAGAAGGCGAATGATTGAGTGACTGGGCCAGTAACGTCGACAACTACTGTAAATCTGCTGATTTCTATTATTTCGTCTTCTATTTTTTTTATTATTATTATTATTATTATTATTATTATTATTATTATTATTATTATTATTATTATTATTATTGGATTTTCAGGCTCCTTTGGTGAATATTCAACATAGTGCCCTTCGTTTCAGAGAGCATGGGTTCGATTACGGGCCAGATTGGGGATTTTAATCCTGTAATTCTTACGGCCCGGGACTAAGTGCTTTTGTTCGTCTCAGTACACATCTCCAACTACACACAACACATTCCATCATATTACTAACCTCCAGAGGAACACCAATAGCGATTACATCCCTTCACATAGGGTTAGCATCAAGAAGAGCATCTGGCCGTAAAACTGGGACAAATCCAAGAAATTGGGGAAAACGGGTAGTGGAGAAGAAGTAGGAGAAGAAGAAAATTACTAGCTCAAAACAGAACAAAGTCATCTCCGCACAGGCTACGAAGGCGCTTGGAGAAGTGGAAGGTAGCTCCGTAGCTCGGCACCTGATGGAGTAGAGTATAGTGATGTGATATTCGATTCATTTTTACTGAATCTATCATTTGATTCCGTTCACGTTACTGGATCGATACAGTTATCGAACATATTGCAACTGTGTAGTGTGTACTGATAAGACAGCAGCAACCACATTCAATGCCTGCTGCTGCCATCTGGTCTTCATTCTATGTCTACTTTCTTACGCGACATCTAGCTTTCAGATTCTCGTTCCTCCTGCAGGTACCTCTTCGCGTCAAATTTTGATGTTACAAAGCCTCCCCCGCGACAGTGACAACTCCATGAAATAAGTAGCCTATATAGAGTTAGATTAAAAATATTTGTACACACAATTATCAGCGATCTGCATTTGGAATCAATCGCGCAGGTGGGAGATTACCTATCAATTGCTTGCCTAGTCTTTTCTTAAATGATTTCAATGAAATTGAAAATTGCATTATATCCTTGTGCAATACTATTCACGCTTATTACAGCACAAAACTTACGTACTTAATAATAATAATAATAATAATAATAATAATAATAATAATAATAATAATAATAATAATAAAAATAAAAATTTATATAACTCAAATTTGATACACTACCTTATAGTTTCCCATAGTTCTCTGAAAGTTTAAATTCTATTACATATACATAATTGGATGTAAAAATACCTGTATCTACAATAAGTAGCCTACATATTAAATATAAATCAAATAAGTTGCTGTCCGTCGCACCGAGACAGATAGGTCTTATGGCGACGATAAGATAGAAAGGCGTTGAAGTGGAAAGGAACTGGCCATGGCATTAGTTAAGGTACAGCACCAGCATTTTCCTGGTGTGAAAATGGGAAACCACGGAAAACCATCTTAACGGCTGACGACGGTAGGATTCGAAAACACCATCTCTCGAATGCAAGCTCGTAGCTAAGCGACTCTAAAAGCACGGGCAACTAGCTCGGTCGTCTTTGAAAACGTCGTGTTCTATCAGCATAGGATTTTTACATCGTCATCGTTTGCATAGGCTACCCGAGATATACTGTAGCCCAGTGGTTTCCTGATTAAACATCTTTTCATTTAAGCTATTGCATCAGCTCACTTACTCACATACGAACTGAGAGAATGCCGAGCGGTTCTTCCCAATATAAATCAGACAATTTCGAGTGGTCATGAGCATGACTCATAATCATAAGGTAGGCTATATAATAATGTTATTAGCTTTACATCTCACTAACTACTTTTACGGTTTTCGGAGATGCTGAGGTACCGGAATTTAGTCCCGCAGGAGTCTCTTTACATGCCAGTAAATCTACTGACACTAGGCTGACGTATATGAGCGCCTTCAAATATCACCGGACCGAGCCAGGATCGAACCTGCCAAGTTGGGGTCAGAAGGCCAGGCCTCAACCGACTGAGCCACTCAGCCAGGCGGGTAGGCTAGTTTTAATTAATTGTCGAATGTCAACTAGTTATAAAAATACTGATTGATTAAACTAATACGATAAACAGAATAACCTAATAGCCTACCTACTTAAAAGCTAGGTACTTTGGAATTTTTTGACTACCTTCTTAACACTGCAAATAAGTCCATCTATCATTTAGTGGGTATTATTTTCAAATGAGCTGAGAGCGAGAGTCCGTTATAACGTACGATTCTCTCAGTGTGCCATGGCTCTGTATATCTCGCTGTAGCGGAAGTTCGGCTCCCCGTCAATGTCCAGTGTCCCGATAGTGAGCGATGTGTGTATTGTGTCTCATTGGTCCGTGAGTGCGCCACTCAGCACTGTCTACTGCGAGTCAGATGAATCGTGTGCCGTGTGCTCGCCGTTCCTGTGAATCGATTCACTCGGGCACTTGAATGAATCGATACACTGCCTCGAATCATACACTCAGCAGCCAACACTAGTAGAGTGGTTAGCTCTACGCCTGACCGGCTTCGTCCCAAGGTATTATTCTGGTACAGTTTTTGGTGTAGGCTAAGTAAACCTCAGGGTTATGTCCACCTCCGAAAATGGAAATCTCTTTCTTTAATAGTTCGACTTCCTTATGGCGAATCGAACCAAGCACGCCTTTACTGCTTCAGCCAGGCAGCCCCTAATTATTACCCTCCCTAATTCCTTTTTGCTTTACGTCGCACCGACACAGATAGGTCTTATGGCAACGATGGGATAGGAAAGGGCTACAGCTGGGAAGGAAGCGGTCGTGGCCATAATTAAGATGCAGCCCCAGCGAAAATGGGAAACCACGAAAAACCATCTTCAGGGCTGCCGACGATGCGGTTAGAACCCACTATCTCCCGGATGCAAGCTCACAGCTGCGCACCTCTAACCGGACGGCCAACTCGCCCGGTCCTTAACAGTTTAAGTCAGGAAGAACATACGATCATGAAATAGGGCTTTAAGTCCATTTGTGCAACATAGCACACGCCTGCTACTCCACTAATATACCTACGAAGCGGTGGAAGGAGGGGAAGAACAAGAAAATGATGAATAAAAAATGTCTTTTTTTTCTTTGCTTGTGCTAGTCTGCATTTTATATCCTCCTTACAGCTGCTATCATTAGTTATCCTATTACACTAATAACTGTAGAGAATGCTAAATGTAACACTGTCCAATAACAGAAGACATCAATGACAAGAAAGGTCTAGAATTCGAAAACACATTATTGACAATAACAATACATCAAATGTATTGATTGATTACTATGACGGTACAAGGCGCGACAGACGCCTAAGAAAGAAATGGTTCACACTCTTTGTGAAAAGGAACAGAGAGACGACATTCGCCGTGCTCCCTTATATTTCAGACAACATTACTTTGATGTTCACTCCGTCAATCATAACATTTCAAATGTCTCACAGAGTTCTGTCACCTTCACTTGCGTTCAGATGTAAATAGTGACACTAATATTTTTAATGCTATGTACCCCTATATCTTACTACTATGTTAATCATTCAGAAAAATTACAAAATCAGCTATTTAAAATTCCTTCGGCCCTTCTAGTGGACCGATTTTCTTCAACTTATTCTCTCCGGATTTACTTGCCGGTGAATCAAGAGGCATTAATAGGTCTCTAAGTTCAGTCAACTTTGAGTAATCCTAAACTTATGCCTTCAAATGACAGCAGGCGAAGGCGAGCCCAAGCCCGCAATACATTCTGTTTTGGTGGGTTGCGCACAATTAAGGAGCAATATAGTTACGTAAAATAATGGCGGCGAAGCTAAACGATTAAAATCACAAGCGACTATAGAAAAACCTGCGATTTCAAAGAAACTTTGTACTATTTGCAAACAAATACTGTGGATGTAATACAACCCTTGCATCCCTAGGTGTAGAGTCAGGAGTAAGTGACATGCAAAATTAATCGAAAACGACCTATATTAGTGTTGAATCCATAGTTTGGGGGTCGTTGAGATTAATAGTGACACTTCGGATGACATTCAAGTCCATAATACATTAGTCAAGGTCCTCGAAATTAGTAGTTCTAAGTACAATACTACTGTCATACTACTACAAATCCGCATTACATGGTGTGAAACCCTCATATGGGCCACCCATCTAGACAAAATCTTATTACCTGAACATCCTTTATTTTAACATCAACAAGCCAAGCTTATCAAGTGAACTTTTATTGCCAGTTAAAGTGAATATTTCCAACATGTTTTTTTGTATTGTGTGATTTTATCTTGTATATTGTTTCGACAATTCACTTTTTAACAAGTATTTAGCTGCATTACTTTTTTTAGTGTAACAGCTGAAGATGACCTAATAACGGGTTGAAACATGTACTGATATTTTAACTATTTTTGACAAGTATTTCATAAACTCCAAGTTTGTATTTATATATGTACGTACGTACGTACGTATGTATGTATGTATGTATGTATGTATGCTCCAGCAGATCTCTCAACCAAACTTCTCAAATGTGCAACTTACAATCTGGAAAAGAATTCTGTGCGGGTAAGACACCCCTAGCACCCCTACTGTTGGGAGTTGGGAGGGGTTGATACGTAAAATTAATCGGAAACGTCCAATACTGCTGTCAAATCCATACTTTTCGTGGTCAATCCAGATGCCCTTTAAGTCTCCATTGATAGGGGGGGGGGTGAAAAGAGGTACAAAATAAATTGTTCGAAATGGCCGAGATTATGTATGTATATATGTATGTTCCAACATATCTCTCAACCAATTTGGTACACATAAGAGTTACTATCTGTAGAAAATTACTATATGGGTTAGATAACCCTACCACTCCTCCGGTTGGGAGAGAGTGACGTTAAAATCACCGAAAAAGACCAATATTAGTGCCGTTTAAATCCAATTTCAACTCCATCAGCATGGGTAATCAAAAGGAGTGGCAAGCAAAATGTCAAATCGAAATCGACTTTCAACCTATTAGGTAGTATTACGTACATTTAGTACGTGTTGAAGAGATGTTAAGTACTGAAAAAATGGCCAACCGGACACCAGTACATTTACTTTACATCTCTTCAACACGTACTAAATGTACGTTACACGACTTAATAAGTTGAAAGTCGATTTGGATTACAATGCGGTCGTGAAAATTCAATATTCATTAAAATGTCAAAATTGATCGAGATTAGTGTTTTCGGATGCGCTAAACTCATTGGTGACAGTCCCAGTGAGAGTCGGAATCGTGTACATCATATAGCGCATTGCGTAAATACATACAGTGGGCCATGAATTGAGCTGGAAAGGGGACAGCGATAATTTCCTCTTCAGTTCTTGGTACGAATCTTGTACAAGGAGAACGAAGAGTATAAATTCACAAAGGATTACATTCTGATTGCACAGTGCTTCCTAAGAAAAAAATATTTAACATAGGTCAAGTTCATCTTGACCACCTGTTTGATGTAGTGGTAGACGTGATTAGCTGCCACGCCCGGAGGCCCGGGTTCGATTCCCGGCTACGCCACGAAAGAAATTTGAAAAGTGGTACGAGAGCTGAAACGGGGTCCGCTCAGCCTCGCGAAGTCAACTGAGTAGAGAAGGTTCGATTTCTACCTCAACCATTCTCGAAGTGGTTTTCCGTGGTTTTTCTACTTCTCCTCCAGGCAAACGCCGGGATGGTACCTAACTTAAGGCCATGGCCGATTCCTTCTCTGTTCCTTGCCTCTCCCTTCCAATCTTCCCATCCCCCACAAGGCCCCTGCTCAGCATAGCAGGTCAAGCCACCTGGGCGAGGTACTGGTCCTCCTACAAGTTGTATCCCCGACCCTAACCCTCACGCTCCGGGACACGGCCTTTGAGATGATAGGCTGGGATCCTCCGCTGAGTCTGAGTCCGAGGGAAAAACAAAGCCTGGACGGTAACAAGATTAAGAAAGAACAATTTATTGGATCATTGCAGATCGTAGAACAAACCATGATCTGTAACATATGACTTCTTGAAGGCTTCCTGGATATTGTTTTTGTAAAAATATGGCTGGGGCACCAGGAAAAATATATTTTATTCTTAGTGTACCATTACCTTAATAATCATCCCACCGAGCGAGTAGCTGCGTGGATTTGGTCATGCAACTATCAGCTGGCATTCGGAAGATAGTGGGTTTGAACTCCACTGTCGGCAGCCCTGAAGATAGTATTCTGTGGTTTCCTATTTTCACACCAGGCAAGGGTTGGGGCTGTACCTTAATTAAGGCCACGGTCACTTCTTTCCCTAGCATTTGCCTGGTGTGAAAATGAGAAACCACGGAAAACCATTTTCAGGGCTGCCGACAGTGGGGTTCGAAACCACTATCTCCCGATTACTGGATACTGACCGCACTTAAGCGTTTGCAGCTATCGAGCTCGGTGTACCTTAATTAAGGCCATGGTCGCATCCTTCCCATTCCTAGGCCATTCCCGTGTCGGTGCGACGTAAAGAAAAATAGCAAAAAAACCTTATTTCCCAGTCCTAGTCTTCTCCTGTCTCATCGTCGCTGTAATGCCTATCTGTGTCGGTGCGGCGTAAAAACAATAATCTTCCTCCCCCCACTATTGGGAGACAATTGTAACTATTCGAAATTGCAAATATTAAATTCACTCCACGTTTGGATGCTAATTGAAATTTTACTTAAATACTTACCTCTCGAAATGACTTTAATTAAATGTAAATGACTGAGAATTAGAGGGAGACGTATATATGGGTTTTCTCTTACAAAGTCGCGTAAATAAGCAGCAAATCTAATATTCTGTTAATGAGCCTAACCCGAAACCCTCTGAAAACTATAGCAAAATAGATAAGAGCACGCATTCAAACTACTATGAAAGAATTTAGTTGACAGATTAGTTAACAACATTTATGTAATAGAAAAGACATTCAAATAGTCTTGCAAAAAAATAATGGGACATTAAAAATGTAACAATCACTAATACAATTTATTTTTGCACTCACATTTACCACTATCATTTTCTATCAATCTTTATACAATAAGATCAAATAGTTGGGTCCTGTGAACTTCCTTCAGTTGATTTCATCCTGTCGTCTTTGGTTCATCTCCTCTGATATGCATCCTCCATTACCACTTCCAGCCTTATTTCTCCGTCCAGGTGCTGACTCGGATATTCACTTCCTTGCAGCGATTTCATCCTGTGGTCCTTGGCTCATCTCTTCTGACATGCAGTCTCCATTACCATTTCCAGCCGTATTTCTCTGTCTAGGTGCTGACTCAGATAATCGCTTCCTTGTAGCGATAACAAATTTACACCTTATGCTATGTCCGCTTTGGTCTCGTCTTAGTTATCCACAGCACTTCAGGCAAATATGCGACTCACATGTGAACCGATAAAAGGTTCCAAACGCAGTTAGTGAGACCTCTGACAATATTGAAAACAATTCTCACTTCGCATTCTCCAACTGTGTCCAGACAAAAACCATGCACAACAACCATTATAAGTCTCGGAACAGTGTTCGAACTTATAACACTCAAGACCTATATAAGGTGGCACTCATGACCAGAACAACATGATCTGCCGAACAGAATATGCATAGAATAAACTGACACTCAGAATCAAAATGCAATAACTCGCGCTTAAATCATAGGCTGGCACTACCACCAACAGACCAGAATAACTTCACTTCGTCGTTCACACATCTGTATATAAATAATAATGTTATCGGCTTTACGTCTGACTAACTACTTTTACGGATTTCGGAGACACCGAGATGCCGGAATTTAGTCCCGCAGGAATTCTTTTACGTGCCAGTAAATCTGCCGACACGAGGCTGACGTATTTGATCACCTTCAAATGCCACCGGACAGGTCCAGGATCGAACCTGCCAAGTTGGGGTCAGAAGGACAGCGCCTCAACCGTCTGAGCCACTCAGGCCGGTCATCTGTATATATACTTGCAACTGAAATCATTAGCGTCTACTTGACTTCCTGGAGTACTGATTAGTAACAGTTGCTTCAGCTGAAGAGATTGTAAATTACAAATTAATATCTGAAGCGTCCATTTACAAACCTTCCCTTTCGAATGTCTTTAAATTACTGGATTTGATGTCCTCAAGCACTTACTGTACCACTGTTTGCTTTAACGGCTGAATACAAAATTACCTGTATTGCTCAAATATGTCCCAGTGACAGAATGGTTGCCTTTACACATTTAAATAAATATTAATATAATTACAGTATATCTAAAATCGATCTCCAATACCTTTGCTGAATGGTCAGCGCACTGCTCTTCAGTTCAGAGGGTCCCGAGTTCGATTCCCAGCCGATTGTTGATTTAATCACTTCTGATTCATTTTTCTAGCTCAAGAACTGGGTGTTTTTGCCTGTCCCAACACTCTCCTCTCCATATTCATTCAATATACCACACTACCAGTAGTGATTATATTTCTTCATTTATTGCTGTGTCAAGAAGGGCATCCGGCCGTAAAACAGAGCTGAATCTACATGTGCGACACGGCGACCCCATATGAGTGGGAAAAGCGGCAGAAGACGAGGAAGAAGAAGAAGAATATCTAAAATCTTACACTACTTAAATATTTAACATCCGCTGGTTGGGTTTCAGAAATCTCAGTTCCAAGTGTAGGATCAATGAGTTTATTGATGTTTAAATGAGTTACAAAAAGAAGGAAGAAATGCACTTAGGAAATAACATCAGAAATGTCTATGTAAATGACGAGAAAGTGAGAAATTATCTGCACAAGTTTCGAAATATTTCAAACGTCACTGCCATCAAGATGTTGTATCTAGGCTGTTTCCTACCCCTGTTCAGTTAAGCTTAAAACATTCTCCTCTGTGTCCAAAATGAAAATGTTTGAACTAAAAAAGAATGTAAGAGCTACTGATCCCCACCACAGTGACTCAGCAATCGAGAACTAGGCCAAAATGGCATTATCAAAATTTTCCAAAAATAGATCAACAGCTAAATGGCTAAATTGTTAGCGTGCTAACCTTTGGTCCAGAGCGTCTTGGGTACAATCTCCGGTCGGGTCGGCGATTTTAATTGGTTAATTCTGATGGCTCGGGGGCTGGATGTGTGTTCCGTCTTCATCATTAGAAGTCATCACAGAAGGCCCCATCCTCATAGACGCGCAGATCGCCTACATGGTGTCAACTCAACAGACCTGCACAGGCCTCTTCGATGGACACACGCCATTATTATTATTATTATTATTATTATTATTATTATTATTATTATTATTATTATTATTATTATTATTATTATTATTATTATTATTATTATTGTACCAGGATGTACACCTCAACTCCGCACATTCAAAAGATGCGCCTTAAAGAACTCTATCTATGTAACCAAACGTGAAACTGCTACTACATGAAGTTGGAACTTTAATCAGAAGATGTCACTACTGAAGTATTAAGTAATTGTGTTATTGTGAAGTTGCCTAAACTGACTGGATTTATTTGCTTTGTGTTTGTTTACTTCAAGAAGTTTAAACTTTCCTCCATAGATGTCATTTCAACAACTCTGGTCATGCACTCTGGTGCAAGGCGGAAGAACTTATAATTTAAAGTTTTGTGTTTCTAGGTTTTCATAACTGAAACAATGTTCATTTATTTTCGGGTTGGCAACACTTCTTTTTCTTTACGCCAGTTTTGAATCTGGCCAATTAAAAATTTATGTAATTATTTTTCACCCTATCACAGGCTTCTTGTCGCTGTTTGAATTGTCCAATAAAATTGAGAGGGTGTGTCCGGAATAGTCCAGAACCCTCTCGAACCTCCCCTTCGGGTATAAAAGCTGAGGCTTTTCTGGCTAACTTGTCTCATTGATCGTCATCTTTCTGTGTGTGTGTGTGTGTGTGTGTGTGTGTGTGTGTGTGTGTGTGTGTGTGTGTGTGTGTGTGTTAAGGCAGGAGGCGGGGCGCCTCATTCTTCGACAAGCCGAACAACAGCCAGATAATGGCCACATAAATTCTATCTTTCTTGCTGTCTCCGCAAATTTATCCGAGGGGAGGTCTGAATTTCTAACTATGTAACCTGCCTTTTCTAAAATGTAAATTTTCGTTCAGCTAATGTAAAAATGTAATAAAATCTTTAACTGTAATTCGGGGATAAAGAGTGCGTTACCCTCTCGAGTTCCCCTTCAACTTGGTTCGAGGTGACTACGATGTTGTGAATGTTTTTCTTCTTTTCTGTAATGCCTTAAAGTAACTTTCATTCGAGTCACCTCAGTAGCTTGGGATTAGCCCCTGTATCACTGGGTCGAGAGCCCCGTTAGGATTTTGTTCTTCATTTAGGAGTGCAAGTACTCGCCTCCGTTCATTTTGTGTTCGGGCCAGTAATCTAACCCGTTCTTTTTCCATGAAGGCCCAATAGGTTGGGTACTAGAATCACCCTGTGTAAAACTCCCTTGTAAATCGTGCCTTGAGAGGTTAGAGATTCCAATCTTTTGATGTAATGTTGCCTTGAGTAGGCTGTTTGAAACTGAGAGCATGTAAGCTCTTTTCTAAGTTTTTTGTTATATTGAGGAGTGCCTCTGGAAGGCTGTAAATTGGTTGAAGCTAAGTGTTCTTGAATTGGGGGATTTCTGCCCCTGCCTAAATAATACCACTGTGAAATTGTAACCTAGGGGCTTGCAGCCCAGAGTTGTTAAAGTTCTGAATCTAGAATTTTTCCAATTTTTTTAAATTGTCATTGTACCTGTAACCTCATTATTTCACTGAGTGAAAAATTTGTTAAGTTTGAAATTCTGAAAGAAATATAACCTTATTTAAAGTGTTAACTCAATTTCTGACATCGTAATTAGACCCATTCAGCACCCGTACCTTCTTACACCTCTCTCTGCTCCACGGATATCTCCGTAACAATTATTATTATTATTATTATTATTATTATTATTATTATTATTATTATTATTATTATTATTATTATTATTATTACAGAAACATATTTTTTAAATACTTTACGATATTTATTTGGTTTTCTTGGAATCCAAATCAGATATTTTTTTACACTGACACACCTCTCCAAGATCGCGGCTAGTACATAACTGAGACACTACTGAAAACCTCCTTTGCTGCACAGTGCAGTGGCAGTGCTCTATCTACCTCCATTTGAGATAGTACTTTTACATTAAGAATATTAAGTGTTGTTGCTTCTGCCATCAGTCCATAGACTGGTTTTATGCAGCCCTCCATGCCATCCTATAATGTGGCAACATTTTCATTCCTATGTAACCACTACATCCTACATGTAGTCAAATATGTTTTTTCATATTCATACTTTTGCCTACTCCTGCCGTTTATGCCGCCTACAATTCCCTCAAAAACTTACTGAACAAGTCTTGTGTGTCTTAAGACTTGCCCTATCATTCGATCTCTTCTTCCCGTCAAAGTTAGTAAAATCTATCTCCTCTCATCAATTCGGTTCAGTATCTCGTCATCCGTGATACCCATCTCACCTTCAGCATTCTTCGTTAACACCACATTTCAAAAGCTTCCAGTCCCTTTCTTTCTGAGCTAGTTATCGTCCATGTTTGACATCCACGCAATGCCACGCTCCACACGAAAGTATTCAAGAACGATTTTCTAATTCCTCTATCAATGTCCGAGATGAGCAAATTTATTTTCTTAAGAAAAGCGTTCCTTGCTTGTGCCAGTCTGAATTTTATATCTCCCTACTTTTGTCATCGTTAATTATTTTACTTCCCAAGTAACAATATTCATCTACTTCCATTAAGACTTCATTTCCTAATTAATTATTTCCTGCGTCACCTGACTTTGTTCGACTGCACTCCATCACTTTTGTTTTGGATTTTTTTATTTTCGTCTTGTACTCCATCAACAATACTGTGTCCATACCACTCAGCAGTCTCCGATAAAGTAACAATATCATCGGCATCTCAGAGTTTTGATTCCCCCCCCCCCCTTGAATTGTGATTCCTCTACCAAATTCCTCTTTGATTTCGTTTACCGCCTGTTCTATGTAAGCATTGAAAAGAAGAAGAGACAATTGCAGCCTTGCCTCACTCCTTTCTGTATTGCTGCTACTTCATAGCACTTCATTCTTATCACTGAAGACTGATTTTTGTACAGATTTTATATCATTCTTCCATCTTAAATTTGTCAAATTGTACTTCATATGTTATATACATTACACTTACACTGCAGATATGTATATAGTGAATAATTTTTGGAGCTTCTTAACAACATTGATTATACTTAAAAAAATACTGATCATCAATATAGTCACTATTTGTTAATTTTCACTGAAGAGTTCCATGTACTTCATTACAGATCATTGTTTCATCATCTTATCCGGAATGGATACTAATGGTAAGGTAAGTGTGTATTCTGCCCAAAGGCAGGTCCGAAACTCCACAGAGGTGTGCCTGAGCCGTAGTTTACGTACAGTAGGGTGGCCAGTTCCTTTCCGCTCCCCCATTCCCTTAACCGCCACCAACAGCGCGTGGCAAACCATTCAAACCTTGACTAGGCCCAATGTTGCTTATCTTAGGGGATCTCACGGGATTCTGTGTTTCAACACGGCTACGGTCGTTGGCAGTGGATACTAAGGAGTAGTGTTACGAGGACGTGGGAGTAAGGAGACGAGCTGCTCGACTAAGCAGTACGTTACGACCTATCAATAGCGTGGGATGCCATTAGTAAACGAATAAGCTTGAATGGAGCTTTTAAAGGTAGAAAAGATCATAACGTGAAAAAAAGGCTGGAATTCAATAGGATACGTTAGAGAAAATATTCATTTATAGTAAGAGAATGGAATAATTTATCAACGGAATTGTTTCATAAATTCCATGTTCGTTGAAATCATTTAAGAAAAGACTACGTAAGCAACTGATAGAGAATCTGGAATCTGGGTGACAGCCTTAAATGCAGATTGATTGATTGATTGATTGATTGATTGATTGATTGATTGATTGATTGATTGATTGATTGATTGATTGATTGATTGATTGATTGATTGATTGATTGATTGATTGATTGATTGATTGATTGATTGATTGATTGATTGATTGATTGATTGATTGATTGATTGATTGATTGATTGATTGATTGATTGATTGATTGATTGATTGATTGATTGATTGATTGATTGATTGATTGATTCATTCATTCATTCATTCATTCATTCATTCATTCATTCATTCATTCATTCCGTACTAGGTGCACTAGGTAATGCTAAAGAGTTCCTTGACGGTCCCGAAGAACATTTTGCAAACTTTGAAGCCTGGCAAATCGCAGCTCTATACGAGTATACGTTTCAATGTATCGGTAGTTGGCTACTTAAGTTTCACGATGTTGCCACTTTCCCATTGGAGACAGTTTCCCTACTAGTTGTGACCCCGTTGCAGGTCTATGTTTATACGTAGATACATGAAGAGATCAAATTGCGTGCGAGATAATCGATAATGGAAGTATTCAAACACTAAAATGCATGTGAGGACTAACGAATTGCGTGCCCAAAGTCTGTCATGACAGCTAAGTTTATTTAGATATAGGAAATACAGGGCAAACTAAGCATGGCTTATAATGAAGGTTGGAAAAGCGCACACTACACACACTACTCTCTGACACATTGTAGAAATGAACTCCTAGAACTAAACTGCAACTCCCAGTTTATAGTTACTATATATGGCTAATATCCTGTGTACCCTTGATGGCGAGGAATGGCACTAGTAGATGATTAAGGCTGAATGGATTTTTTAAAAGTAGGTAAGATCATAATTTAAGGACAAAGTTGGAATTCAAATATTCAAATATTGGCAAATATTCATTTAAAGGAACAGAAATTGCTATTTGCTTTACGTTGCACCGACACAGATCAGTCTTACGGCAACAATGGGACAGGAAAGGCCTAGGAATAGGAAGGAAGTGGCCTTGGCCTTAATTAAGGTACAGCCCCAAGATTTGCCTGGTGTGAAAATGGGAAACCCTAAATGCACATTAATGGTGATTTATTTATTTATTTATTTATTTATTTATTTATTTATTTATTTATTTATTTATTTATTTATTTATTTATTTATTTATTGCACGGATCGGAATACACCCTAATATCCTCAATTCTTTAGTTTATTTAAATGCCCACAAGCAGAATGCTGTCTCAAAACGTGACTAACAGCAGCCTACAGAGCATACTCCCAAGTATTATTTGATTTACAAGAACGTAAATACCAAAATAATAATAATAATAATAATAATAATAATAATAATAATAATAATAATAATAATAATAATAATTGTTACGGAGTTATCCGTGGAATGCAGAGGTGAAAGAAGGTGTGGACTGGAAAGGGTCTAACTACAAGTCCGAAAGATGAATTAAAATTTCAATAAAGGTTATATTTTCAATAGACAACAAGATTTAACAAATTTTCACTAGGTGAAATAACAATGAAAAATCAGGTACAATTATAAATTTACAAATGAAAGCACAAGTTAAGGGATCTTTACAAATTCTGGGCTTCGAGCCCCAAGTTTATAATTCCTGAGCCCTCAGCTCACAACCACAAATTACCAAAGGACAGAAAACACCTCATTACATGGAGCACTTGCTCCCACCTAGTAATGTCAAGCCTCCGAGAGGCACCTTTCAAAACACCATAAAGAGCTGACCCGCTCTCAATCTTTCAAGCCTATTAAAGGCAATACAATGCTTTACAATCACTTGTCATCGAGGCGCAACTTATAAGAATTAAACAGGGGTATCTCGTACCCAGCCTACATGGCCTTAAAAGAAAAATAATAGGTTAATTAAATGGCCCAAAATACCAATATGAATATAGCCGTAGCTTGGGCTCCTACATGAAACCTTATAAAACCTAAGGGGCACTAGGCCGATGACACAGGGGCTATTCCCAAACTAGGGAGGTGACTCGTATAAGAAAATTTTAATACATTAAGAGTAGAAAATCGGTTGTGAAAACGTAGTCATCTAAACTCAAAACGAAGGGGAGCTCGAGAGGGTAAAGCACTCTCTATCCCCGATTTACAGTTAAAGTACCGAATAAGAAACTTTTATATAAGCCGGCACTAAGTTACATTTTTAGAAAGGTAGGTATGAAAAGGTTTCGGACCTTCCCCGAGGGCTAAACTGCTGAGCTAGCAAGAAATAAAAATGTTAAAAGGACATTACCTTGTAGAAGAGCTGCTGGCGGATGAAAGAGGCGCTTCCCGCCTCCTGCTATACTTCCATACACTAAGCTAGATGTTGTACGAGTGGCGGAGGGCCAGGAAAATCAGCAGTTTTTATACTCTCGGGGAAGATTCGAAACCTTTCATGAATGATTAAGACACACCCGCAGTCGTTTATTGGGTAGCTTACAGTTACACATCAACACTGGGGAAGAAAGACGCCATTGGCTGAAAATAAATGACAGAAATTTACGATTGGCTCATTTAAAAACTGGCGGAAAGAAAGATTAATATTGCCAACCCACAAATGAAAGAACAACATTTAGAAAAGAACAAACTTATGAATACAAAATATCTTTAAGAAAAGTTCCTTCACTTCGCACCAGGTGCATGATCATAGCTTTTGGTAGAGACATCTGTGAGAGAATATCCACACTTCTTGCTAATTAGTAAACAAAAACAATTCGAAATTAACACAGTGATATCTTCTGATAAACGGTTGAATTAATTCAGTTTTAAAGTTCAGAGTTTCAGCTGTAGAGGAGTACTTTAAGGCGGAAAATTCAAATGTGCTGCGTATAGGTGTACCAACCGGTACAATAATAATAATAATAATAATAATAATAATAATAAGAATAATAATAATAATAATAATAATAATAATAATAATAATAATAATAATAGGCTAATAATAATAATACATGACTATCGACGACGATGACAAGAATTCATGATTACTAACTAGAGGAAGATGAGTCAGGTCAAGAAGTTCATCTAAGCAAAGTGACTCAACAAGATAGACTGAAACAGGAAGTGGTCAGTGTAAGGAAGTGGAAATTAGAACAGGCGTATCAGCAGACGAAAACCGTCTATTATGAGAAGACGCAGAGTATATGAGCCATGCTGACATTACTGCTAGGTTCTAAACCTAGAAGAATTAAATACTTCAGAGACTTAGCCAGTTGACGAAAACAAAGGATATTTTGGAAATTTTTAAGGCACATAGGTTGACGGTCACGTAAGATTCAGATCTAGAGAAAAAATATAGAAAGATAAAACCAATAATATCATAAGTTAAAAAGAAAATATATTACACTTTTACAGGCATATCTTCCGTATAACAAGAGACCTACTAAGAAAGTCTAAAATTTCACAAAATCGGAGACAGCAAAATAGAAACGATTTCAAGAATAGGAGGAATAATATGAGATAGAACAGGATCCTAAAAACCGGTATATGAACAAGATCTTGATATTGTTAAAATGAGCTTGTTTAGTAACATACAATCCATAGAAGCTCAGTTTGAACGTAAATGGTAGATATTATTATTATTATTATTATTATTATTATTATTATTATTATTATTATTATTATTATTATTATTATTATTATTATTATTATTATTATTGTTACCGTATTTTTGTGGTAGGTAGAGGTAGAGGTGAAAGAAGGTGCGGGTGTGAACGGGTCTCAAACTACGAAATTAAAGTTAATGTAAAATTTAACAAGGTTATATTTTCTTAGCAAAAAACAAGAAATAACAATAATGGCAGGTACAGAGTAGCAAAACCACTAATCGAGGATGTACAATTACAGCCCAACTTTACGATATACAGAATTCAACAAAGGGGCAGAAGACCCCAATCAAGCCCAGGAGCACTTGCTCCAAATTACACGGTAAAGCCTCCTCGAGGCATACAACACTCAATTTTCGAAAAAGAGCCACTCGCTCTCAACTTTAAGCCTATCAAAGGCCACACCAAACTCCACCTTCAAGTTGTCCTCTAAGGACATATACACAGGGGTAACATACCCAACCTACTGAGGTCTATTAAGTGAGAAAAGGTTAATTACTTGACCTCTAAAATAACAATAGAGAGGAGGCGATCTGCACTCCTAATACACTTGTTTAAAACCCTAATCTGGCACTAGGCCACTAATGCAAGGGCTAATCCCATACTAAAGAGGTGACTTAAGAAAGAAACAATTTACATTACTGTTACGGAAGAATCGGTTGAGAAAAATAAGTTCACCTCAGAACAATATGAGTGGGAGATCGAGAGGGTTAAGCACTCTCTATCCCAATATGTAGTTTTGAAAGAGAATAGAGGCTAAGAGTCTTTACATTTTAGGGAAAGTTACATGGTAGAAACGCTTCGGACCCGCCCCGAGACTTAAACTGCTGAGCTAGCAAGAAAAGAAGTTATTAAAAGGCCATTACCTTGGTGTTGAACTGCTCCCCGAAGAAAAAGGCGCTTCCCGCCCCCTGCTATGTACTTTACACACTGAAAGATGGTACTGAAGTGGCCTCGAGACCCAAAAATCAGCAGTTTATATACTCTCGCGGAAAGTTCGAGGCGTTTTTGAAATGAGAACACCCTCCCACAAGGATTTTATTGGTTCACCAAGAAACCCCCTACACAATACGAGGAAGAAACATATTATTGGTTGAAAATTAATTCGAGAAATTCGGGATTGGCTAAATTAAAAACAAGGGGAAAGAAAGGGTTAATATTGCCAACTTAAACAATTACTGAAAGAAATTTAGCAAAGAACAAACTTTTGAAATTAAATTTTCTCAATAAAAACAGTTCTTTCACTTCGCACTAGGGTGCACCGTTGTAGTTCTTCAGTAGTGTCCTCTAGAAGAGAATGTTCACACTTCTTACTACAAGCAAAACAAAAATACATCGAAAACAACACAGTTCAGAAACTTCAAAATTTCCAAGTAGTGGCATCTTCAGGGTAATTTGAAAATTAACACATAAGACAAAGTTCAGACTTCTCCCAGTAGGGGAGTTTCAACTGGCGCAAGGTTTAAATAAGCGGCGTGGAGGTGTACCGCCCGGTACAGACCTCCCCCCCCCCCCAAAAGTTCCTCCAAGGGGGTAACACGGAAGAACATACACTTTTGTTTGAAAACAAGGTCCAAGTTATGATGTTGCTATGGAGATTAATTGCAGAAGCATTTATCAAAATAGTGAAAATTTGATTTGATCCAGTTTCAAAAAATTCTCGTAGTAACTGCTGAAGTAATGTCTTTATGTTTGTAGAAGTTGAATTCAGAAGAAAAACTTTTAATACTTGAAAGTGAAGAAAAATTTTCTAAGTCCACCAAATATTGCTGTTGAATTCCCAAGTGTAGTAATTGCTGATAGTAAATGTCCATGTAGTTGATTAAATATTTCGATGTTGATTAAGTTGGATGGCCAGACCGGCCGTTGCAGCTTGCGTCCAAAGGCGGCCGCTCGGACCCCTCAAGTACCCTGAGATACCGCTCGCCCGCACTATGAGGGGAGCAGTGGTGTTGAAACACGCCGCGCCCGCGGTGAACATATACAGGCTGCGGGCAAGTAGCAGGTCGTGCGCCGCACATCAGCCTTGGCCGGGAGGAGGGCTCCGGCTCGCCGTACACCTGTCGTCCTCGCTGGATTAGAGGGGGCCCTTCCTCTATCCCAGTCGCGGCACGGCGCCGCGCGGCTGCGGGGGCACTGAAACATTAAAGCTAGGCGGCAGAATTTTGTTGGACCATCATCTTTTTTTTTGAGGGCACAGGCTTTGTGGAGAGGTTGAGGGGCCAGCGGCGTGCAGATATCCATGGCATTTTATATAAGCAAGCCACAGTGTGTGGAGAGCAGGAGACGGGAGCGTGGTAATGGCCGTGGCAAGGACAGAATGCCAGTTTAACAGTTCGGGGAAGGTTTTACAAAATGCTTACATACAAAACAAAATATTATAGAAGGGGCAGAATGCCTTAAAAGTGAAAACTCAAAAAAATATAACCTTCATATTCCTTTCAAAATAATATGAAGCAAGTTAACACAGAAATTACACCGGTTTCACCTGTGACAGGTGAACACTAAATATCCTCTCGGTGGCTGGATTACTTAATAACAACGTAACCGGCGTAAGGAAATCGAGAATGATACACGGCCCATGAAATCTGGGGGCAAGCTTGCCCGCGGGAACAAAGTTCTTGACCATCACCTGGTCACCTACCTTCAAATTGGTGGGTCTCCGTCCACGATCATATCTTTCCCTAACCTTTTCATGAGGCACTTTAAGATTGGCTTTAGCCTTCTTCCAAAGATTTTTAATATTGTCCGGGTCTATTGTCTCGGGTAGAATGTCACTCAGAGACCAGAGGTTAGAGAGCGGCGTGTTGGGAACAAACTTGAACATCAAAGACGCTGGAGTAAATTTATGTGATTCATGAACCGCCGAATTCAAAGCAAAAGCTAACCAATGCAGGGACGTGTCCCATCTAGAATGATCTTCATGATGATAGGCAATAAGCGCGGACCTGAGATTACGATTAACCCGTTCAGCCAGAGATGGTTGAGGGTAATACGCAGAAGTCGTCACATGAGATATGGATAGGTCAAAGCAGAATTTACGAAATAAATTAGATGTGAAAGCCTTAGCAGCATTATCAGATACAATATATTGACACGGACCAAAAGAAGCAAAGATAGAATTTAGACAAGTAATGGTGGACTGAGCGGTAGCCAGCTTAGTCGGAAATAACCAGGAAAATCTTGTAAAACCATCTACGCATACAAAGATGAACTTGTTGGCATTTCCCTTCGACTAGGGGAAGGGTCCTACATAATCAATATACAGGCGTTCCATGGGGCGCGACGCTTGATGAGAAGACAAAAGGCCTACCTTGGTGGACATGGTTGGTTTACTAAGCAAACAGGATTTACAAGCCTTTACTAGTTCACGGATTTCACCGTCCATACCCTTCCAGATGAACATTTCACGAATCTTCTCACGAGTTTTAAAGATGCCTAGATGCCCTCCTAATGGGGTCTCATGATAATACTTGAAGATCATAGGTACAAGAACAGCTGGAACGACAACTTTCATCATCTTATCATGCCTCGATGGGCAACATAAAACACCATTCCTCAAAAATTAAGGGACGACATGTTCCCCAGAAGAAAGGGTTTCCATTATCGGAGCCAGCGTCGGATCTTCACGTTGGTATTTCTCGATATCCCTAAAGAGCATGGGAGCATCTGTTAAGATGGCATTAACATCAGATAGCATAGACTCGGGAGGAGATGAACTATCGACCGGTTCATGGTTCTCAAAGTCGTTGGAAAACATACGGCTGAGTCCATCAGCGACAACATTTTCGGTACCTCTGATATGCCTGACATCGAATTGGAAGGCAGAGATTCGGATGGCCCAACGAGCTATACGACCAGTACGACGCGGCCTACCTAAGACCCAGCTTAAGGCTTGATTATCTGTCTCCAGGTCGAATTTGACATGTTCCAGATAGAGACGGAACTTTTCTAAGGCAAATAAGACTGCCAAACCTTCGAGCTCATATATGGAGTACTTTGCTTCTTGAGCCGATAGAGTCCTAGATGCATAGGCGATGGGTCGCCTCCCTAGTTCAGTCTCTTGAAGAAGGACTGCCGCTACTGCTGACGACGACGCGTCAGTTTGGACGATGAATTTCTTTGAGAAATCAGGCATAGCAAGGACAGGGGCATTACAGAGAGCTAATTTAAGATCTTCAAAAGCGGCTTGTTGAGAAAGTCCCCACTCGAATTTGATGCCTTTCCTACGAAGAAGGTTTAAGGGCGCCGCTCTATTAGCGAAGTTAGGAATAAACTTCCTGAAGAAATTCACCATACCAATGAACCTAGCGATACCTTTAATGTCCTTGGGAGGTTTAAAATCACGGATGGCCTGTGTTCTAGAATGATCGACGGCAACACCATCAGGTGACACAATATGCCCTAGGAATGACATAGAGGGCTTAGCAAATGCAACCTTGGACAACTTGACAGTTAACCCAGCCTTACGAAGGCGATTGAGAACTTCTCGCAGATGATCTAGATGTTCTTCAAAGGTCTCCGAAAATACGACGACATCATCCAGGTAGTGATACAAGTACTCAAATTTGATGTCGGAGAAGACCCTATCTAGCAGCCTAGTGAGTACAGCTGCTCCCGTGAGGAGCCCGAAAGGCACGCGGTTGTATTCATACAAATTCCAATCCGTGGCAAACGCTGTAAGATGTTTAGACTCTTCGGCCAGGGGAATTTGATTGTAGGCCTGATTCAAATCCAAGATGGTGAAGAACTTGGCATTACGGAACCATGAAAAACAAGAATGAAGGTCGGGAAGGGGCACAGATTGTAACACCACCTTCCGATTGAGAGCCCTATAATCAATGACAGGCCTGAAGCCCCCTTGGGGTTTCGGGACTAGAAAAATAGGCGAAGAATACGCCGACTTAGAGGGCCTAATAATACCATCCTTCAACATCTGATCGATGATTTCTTTCAGAGCCTTCATTTTAGGTGGAGATAGCCTATAAGGTGGAAAACGGACAGGAATCGAATCCGTGACCTCAATTTTGTATTCGATAAGGTCAGTAACACCAAGAGTATCAGAGAACACCTCTGGAAACGACTGACACAACTTACGAATACTATCAGCCTGCTCCTCAGGTAGATGTCTAAGGTCTGACAACATCTCATCCTGGGTAGGCGAAATAGATGAACATGACGCAGAATTACATTCTAATAAGGGGCTTTTACAATTGGAAGCAAATTTGAATGTGCACGACTTACTCTGAAGATCGAGCACAAGACCCGTGTGAGAAATAAAGTCGGCTCCCAATATGATGGGGCAAGACAAGTGCTTAGCCACAAACAATTTGATTTTCCATGTAAATTTAAAAATATGAATTTTGACATTTACAGAACCGAGAATTTCTAATGGAGATGAATTAGCCGAAACATATTGAACAGGAGATGAACCATAGTCAGGTAGTTTACAAACCGATCACAATTTTGAATACCATTGATCCGAAATAATTGAACAAACACTGCCTGAATCTAATAGAGCTGTTATAGGCTCATTATTTAACTCAATTTTAAGAAAAGGAACAGGTGCGGGGGTATTCGCCGCAATCCTAAGACACTCTTTGGGGCATTCAAAAGATGGATTTGCAGATTGAACGTTCCCTGAATTTTCGACCTGTTTACCAGGGGCTGAGCCTCGGGAAGAGGGATTAGTCGACTCAGCCGAAGCCGCTAGTCACTTATTATTAGTGACATTGGTGGAAGTTGCACCAGAAGTTGAGCAGGAGGGGGTGCTATTTGAATTTGGGCAATTTTTGGCGATATGTGAGAAAGCCCCACATTTAAAGCAGCCTTGTGATGAGCCAGCTCCATTATTTGCCCTACTAGATTTGATCAATGGACACTTGTTCCGAAGATGGTCAGGCGACCCGCAAGCATAACATTTACGAGGTGTGACTGATCGGCGAGGTGGAGGCCGAGTATTACTAAAAGAAGGCGGGGGTTCTTTCGCGACACGCAAGGAATCGGCGTATCTAACTCCTTCCGCTGAGACGGCCAATGCTTCAAGTTCAGAGAAGGTTTGCGGGCACGCCGCGAAACACAAATATGACCTATAGGATGGTGAAATTCCTTCTACAATAGCCTGTACAATATGATCTTCAGGAAAATGAAGAGCAAAAACCCTAGTATAAAACTTAATGTCTTGTATGAAATCAGCCAGATTTTCATCCAATCTATGTACTCGATAATAGTACTTCTGAATCAGAGATGACCTTGCCCTAGCCGGGATGAAGTTAGCTAGCAAGTGGGCGTGGAAGTTTTCAATAGATGATTGCTCGGCAATGGCTCTTACTATTTTGTCTGAGAGAATACCTATTGCATAGGGATAGATGATTTGCAAAATCTGACATGGAGAAAGAGAAAAAACAAGGGCATGATCCTGAAATTCAACTAAAAACCTTAAGAAAGAAATAACTTCATTGGTAGTGTTAACCGAAAACTTCGAGGTACCTCTGAGCAACATTGCCAATGGATGAGGCAAGCTGCTGAACCCAGGTGACATAGTAGGTAAAGGTTTCAGTGGCAAAGAAGTTAATTCAGAACTTACATTATTCAACGATGCACGGCGTTCAGACTCGTTGTCCAATGGGGCTGAGATCGTTTGAGCTCCAACGGTTATCCTATTAACTTCTCCCTTAGGAGGCTCTTCCTCGCTACCTACATTCACCGTAGCGGGTAGATCAGTTTTGGGAGGAACTTCCCCAGTTAACAATTGAGTGACCTTACTAGATAATTCAGAAATATTTTCAAGCACCGTACTAGCTTCCTTCCTCTGAACGTCATTCAACTTTAGAGACAACAGATCGTTAACTCTATTTGAAAAATGAAATAGCCTGGCTTGCACACGCTTAATTTGATTAGGAGAAGGATCATTTTCGTCAAAAAAACTAACTACAGATGCTAGCCCAGTAATATTCTCGATGATCGTGGAAAGAGAGTCGTCAATTTCTTTGTCTCCCAAAGTGGGGATGGAAATGGGCAAATCAAGGGACTCTCTAAGCTTGTTTGTGTCTACTGCAACCGTGCCTCCAGATTGCACATTTCTAATAGTTAATTCATAGATCAACTCCTCCTTGCGCAAATAGTTAAGATGGAGAACATCACGAGGTCCGGGCATGATGACAGAACAATTTTGAAACAGAAAAACTCAAAAAATTCCAGCAACAGAGAAAATTGTTAGAGTTCGAATCAAAACAATCTTTAGCCGTCAAAAGGGGCTAAATTGAGACCCATTCAACCACGCTCTGCTACCACGTGTTACCGTATTTTTGTGGTAGGTAGAGGTGAAAGAAGGTGCGGGTGTGAACGGGTCTCAAACTACGAAATTAAAGTTAATGTAAAATTTAACAAGGTTATATTTTCTTAGCAAAAAACAAGAAATAACAATAATGGCAGGTACAGAGTAGCAAAACCACTAATCGAGGATGTACAATTACAGGATTTGGGCTTCGAGAGCCAGACACACAATTCTGAGCAATTAGCCCAACTTTACGATATACAGAATTCAACAAAGGGGCAGAAGACCCCAATCAAGCCCAGGAGCACTTGCTCCAAATTACACAGTAAAGCCTCCTCGAGGCATACAACACTCAATTTTCGAAAAAGAGCCACTCGCTCTCAACTTTTAGCCTATCAAAGGCCACACCAATCTCCACCTTCAAGTTGTCCTCTAAGGACATATACACAGGGGTAACATACCCAACCTACTGAGGTCTATTAAGTGAGAAAAGGTTAATTACTTGACCTCTAAAATAACAATAGAGAGGAGGCGATCTGCACTCCTAATACACTTGTTTAAAACCCTAATCTGGCACTAGGCCGCTAATGCAAGGACTAATCCCATACTAAAGAGGTGACTTAAGAAAGAAACAATTTACATTACTGTTACGGAAGAATCGGTTGAGAAAAATAAGTTGACCTCAGAACAATATGAGTGGGAGATCGAGAGGGTTAAGCACTCTCTATCCCAATATGTAGTTTTGAAAGAGAATAGAGGCTAAGAGTCTTTACATTTTAGGGAAAGTTACATGGTAGAAACGCTTCGGACCCGCCCCGAGAGTTAAACTGCTGAGCTAGCAGGAAAAGAAGTTATTAAAAGGCCATTACCTTGGTGTTGAACTGCTCCCCGAAGAAAAAGGCGCTTCCCGCCCCCTGCTATGTACTTTACACACTGAAAGATGGTACTGAAGTGGCCTCGAGACCCAAAAATCAGCAGTTTATATACTCTCGCGGAAAGTTCGAGGCGTTTTTGAAATGAGAACACCCTCCCACAAGGATTTTATTGGTTCACCAAGAAACCCCCTACACAATACGAGGAAGAAACATATTATTGGTTGAAAATTAATTCGAGAAATTCGGGATTGGCTAAATTAAAAACAAGGTGAAAGAAAGGGTTAATATTGCCAACTTAAACAATTACTGAAAGAAATTTAGCAAAGAACAAACTTTTGAAATTAAATTTTCTCAATAAAAACAGTTCTTTCACTTCGCACTAGGGTGCACCGTTGTAGTTCTTCAGTAGTGTCCTCTAGAAGAGAATGTTCACACTTCTTACTACAAGCAAAACAAAAATACATCGAAAACAACACAGTTCTGAAACTTCAAAATTTCCAAGTAGTGGCATCTTCAGGGTAATTTGAAAATTAACACATAAGACAAAGTTCAGACTTCTCCCAATAGGGGAGTTTCAACTGGCGCAAGGTTTATATAAGCGGCGTGGAGGTGTACCGCCCGGTACAATATTATTATTATTATTAAAACCCGATCTAGGAAGCCAAAAATAACGGCCGAGAAGATCCGTCGTGCTGACCAGACGACACCTCATAATCTTCAGGTCTTCGGGCTGAGCAGCGGTCGCTTGGTACGCCACGACCCTTCGGGGCTGTTGCGCCATGGGGTTTGGGTTTGGTTATTGTTGTTAAAAACTAGCCAACTAACTAACTTACCATCAATTCACACAAGATTTTGTATCATTAATTAATTATCTACAGCATGTGCAATAATTTACAATGCTAGTAATGGGCATAATTTCTCTTCAGCCATTTAGTAATTATGAAAATTCTGAAACTGAATGTAAATTCATGAATAGATTACTAAAATCTATGTTCTGGTTGTTACGAACAACTCTGCTGTACGCATTCCATGGCTGTACAACGGTAAGTTGCCATGTTAAGCAGTTCTTGCTTCTGAGTTTTTGAATGTAAGTAAGTAAGTAAGTAAGTATGTAAGTAAGTAAGTAAGTAATTCGTCTTTATTCGTGGCGAAGTTAGGGCTCAAGGCCCTCTCTTACACTTAACCACAATATATAAAATAATTAACATACATACAGTATAATATTTAAATACAACAAATCTTTTTAAAATAATAATTATTATTGTTTTTAAAATAATATAGTACTAATAGAAAATATGGAGATTGTAATAAAAAAACTATTATAGAATGTACAACACGACAATCTAAATGTATATGATAATAAACATAAAACTAACACTAATGATAATAAGAGACGGAAACACAGTAAAAAACTATAACTAGCGAATATATTTCTAATTTTTATGAAAATATGCTCATTCACGCACTCATTCACACTACACACATCGAAAAGTCAGCTAGAAGTATTCAGAAAGTTATTTCGGCAATCCATCTTAAATCTCCTACGAGAACGCAAATCCCTAATGGTAGCAGGGAGGGTGTTCCACAGCCTCGCGGCAGTGACTACAAAGGAGCGGTTGTAGGTCCTGGAGTGACAGAGATATTGTTAAACAGGAGCCAGATCGTGCATCGTGGTTATGATAGGAGGAGAGGTAATTAAATTTTGAAGAGAGATAATTCGGTACACCTGTGTTTAGAACTCCATGCAGAAGGGACAACATGTGGAGACTGCGACGCTCATGAACACGAAGCCATGACAACTCCCTGTAATAAGGTGAAATGTGAGAACCATATCGCAGCTTAAATATGAATCGAATACAGGTGTTTAAACTCCGTTCAAACATCTTGTTACTGTCATGAGATATGTCCGTAAGTACAGTGTCGCAGTAGTCTAGAATTGGTACGATTAGGGATTTTACCAGTTGTATTTTAAGATGTTTTGGAAATATAGTAGCGTTTGAGAGGAAAAGGGGATTTCTGCACTTTACGGCATGTATTTGACACTTGTTCAGTCCAATTTAGTGTCTCAGTCATAACGCCTAAGTTTCTTACTGACGTACAATAGGGCACGACAATATTATTTAAAATAATTGGGGGAATGCTACGATTGATTGTGAAGCAGTACAAGGAACATTGAAACTGAGGAGTGATTGGAAGACCGCGTTTTCAAATGCTGGGTTTATCAAACCCAAATGCCATTTCTCAACAGCTCCTGGTCTACCAAACGATCGGTGCTCAGCCCGAAGGCACACATTACGAGGTGACGTGTGTTCAGCACGACAAATCCTCTCAACCGTTAGTCTTGTTTTTCTGGACCTAGGCCGCGCTGTCACTATCAGTGGACCTCGAACCAGCCTTCATATCTTCATATCTGGCCAGGAATCCGGGATCTCAGGGTAGAGAACAGGCTCCCAACTCCTAGACCACGGGACCGGCTTTTGCCTTTATAGTGTTGTATAAAATATTATCTCATTTTTCTGTCTTCGATGTCAAATTTGTAGAAATATCTCATAAGAAAGGGGTACGTGCCTATTGTTTTGAAATGCAGGACTATGTCCTATATTTTCAATCAGTATGAATTTTCTTGGTTTCCATAGTTAAGAGGCCCTGATATAACATTAGTTCAATAAACCCAATTCACTTTTATAGCAGTTAATATTCGGTGGTCAAGCAAAACATGGACCTCCAGGACAATCATTGAGTAAAAACGTATCTTATTAGATTATAGAGGAGAGTGTTGCTCTTCTAAGAACTGCTGTTTTCCTCGGCCGCTAACCTTAAACGTGTCATATTCCCCGGAGCAGACCTAGAGTTTAAAAATAGATCGCAGTTACTTCTTATTGGATTTCTGTGGCCTACATGTAGAAGACATAACCTATGGCACAGTATACACGAAGATATGAGTCTCTGAAATTGAAACAATTTCATTAAAACAGCGTAGCGACCTGTGCGCAATGAAGTCGTTAATAACTGAGTGTCGCGTCGCGCAACTGAAGGCCACTTCGCATCGATCCTGAGTGAATACACGGGGTCACACAAACAAATTTTTAATGAGATACCGTATTTAGCCAATTGAGCAGCACGATACCTTAACCACAATGGAATAGCGTAATATTAAAAATGCTGTCTTCAAGTAAACGTCATTTTCAAGTATTCATGAACACCTTTCTAAGACAAATCTGGCAGTCCATAATTTCTTAAATATACTAAAGATTATGGCACTGTCTTGTTTAATTTCTTAATACAGATTATCTTACAAAACGATGTTTTCCTTTGTGAGCAGTTCTAGGAGTTTGCAAAGGATGATTTATTAAGTAAAATGCCATCTTTGTACAGACTATGAAGACTGTTTTTGTAGTGGAGATTAAAGGCTGACACTAGCCATAACCTCGGCACTACTGTAGGTGGGATAGAGTAGTTAGTTCCATCCCCGACCACCTTTCCTCAGGCTGAGTGAACTTCATGAATATGTGCCCCTCCATACGTGGACATCTCTTTTCAAAATTTTCCCGGACAGAAAATGATATTTTAAGTCCAAACCAAACCCCATGGCACTACAGCACTTGAAGAGCCTTGCCCTACCAAGCGACCGCTGCTCATCCCGAAGGTCTGCTGATTACGAAGTGTCATGTGGTCAGCACGACGAATCCCCTCGGCCGTTATTCTTGGCTTTCTAGACCGCGTCCGCTATCTCACCATCAGATAGCGCCTCAATTCTAATCACGTAAGCTGAGTGGATCTCGAACCAGCCCTCAGGTCCAGGTAAAAATCCCTGACCTGGCCGGGAATCGAACCCGGGGCCTACGGGTGAGAGGGAAGCACGCTACCCCTACACCACGGGGCCGGCGATATTTTTAAGTAGTTACTCAAAATATACAGGTAATATGTTCCGAGCTGTCAGTGGAGAGATGGCGTAGAATGGCATTACTAGACGAATAAGTTTGAGTGGTGTTTCTAACAGTAGGAAAGTTGAATAAAAATTGGAATTCAAGAGGACAAATTGGGGCAATATATTCACTTATAGGAAGAGGAATTGGGGAATAGAATAATTTATCATGGGAATTTTTACATAAATTTTCAAGCTGTTTGAAATAATTTTAAGAAAAGACTAGGTAAACAAATGATAGGGAATCGTTCACCCGGGTGACTGCCCTATTTGCACATCATTGGTGATTGATGATTGATATTGCGGACCAGTGGTGTAAGCTATCAGCCCAGCAATCATTACTAAAAGTAAGCAAGCCTAAGCTTTATATTTGATATCATGATCATAGCCACTGGACCTCTAGTTTCACGTGAAATTCGAACCACAAGGAACGAGAAACTTCATTCCAAAAATCCTATATGCGTCGGCCAGGATTTGAACTGTGGCCTCCTTGGTGAGAAGCCAGTGACAGTGTCCGTTGGCTATCACGCTCCCATAGTATCCTTTTATTATTATTTTTATTATTATTATTATTATTATTATTATTATTATTATTATTATTATTATTAATAATAGCTAGAGAAACGAATAGACGTGGAAAGGATTGAAAAAATGGACTTTCTTGCTACCCACATAGTAATACTGTCAAATTTAAGGAAGAAAAAGGATTGAAAAAGAGAGGCCAGATAGGAGTTATGAAAATAATGATCCCGAGAGAAGTAATCTGAAGAAATCATAAACCCAGCTGCAGCACTGTGGTCACCACTTAGCGCTTACAAGTTGCGAGTCCGTTGGAGAAATTTTACCTACTCTACGATAGGTCGTTCGTTTTATATCCGAATGATTGTGTAGCGCTGTACCACCTGGTGAGTTATCGTTGAAACTATAGGTCTGCTGTCGTGAGCAGTTTTGTGTCCCACCTTGTAGGTATGTAAGTGGTGTTCGTGAGCGTAGTGTAATGGAGGCGAAAGCGACCGTGTTTAGGAAGGGTATGTTACGGCCCTTTTCATACTCGTTTTCCACGTTTAAGTATTTGAGAAGTATGATCAGAGATGATATGTATTGCACGACAGAAATTAAGAAAGGAATTGCCATGGCAAGAGAAGGCTTTAAGAGAAAATCGAAATTACTTTGCGGGCCGCTTAACAAAGATTTGAGGAAAAGACTTGCTAAGTGTTGTATTTGGAGCATAGCGCTGTATGGCAATGCGAAAGGAAGACGAGAGAAGATTGAAGGCACGAGAGATGTGGGTATGGAGGAGAACAGAATAAGTGAAATGGGAAGCCCGGGTAAGGAATGAGAAGATATTACGAAGAGATGGAGAAGAACAAAGTACGTTGCAAATCATTAGAAGTAGAAAAATGAACTAGATCGGACATTGTTTGAAAGGGACTGTTAACTAAAAGAATAAAATGAATGGTGAAAGGAATACGAGAAAAAGGAGGAAAAGATATCAAATGTTGGACAATATCAAAGGAAATAAATATTCTGACATGAAAAACTTGCGCAGGACAGGCAAAAGTGGAAGAGGTTCATCCCATGACAAGACCTGTCATAAGGCAGAATACCTGGATGATGATGATGATTTTCCGCACTCGCCCTTTGTGAAACACGCCTGTAAGGGTCAAAATGGAAGACCGCCGTCACAATGGATGAAACATACGTCCATAGTGGTCACATTCGGGCGATTACATACAGTGACATCGATGCCAAGAGGCGCAGCTACTTTGTCCGACACTTTCGGGACAGTTTCCCATGTGGGTTTACGATTGTCACAACATTCAGATTTGCACGTAAGTTGATGAAACGCAATATTGAAGAAAATACAAGATGCTTCCAGGAATTCATTATGATACCTATCTCTCTAACAGACATCCCACAATTGTATGAAGCGGACTCAAATCAGTTGCGGATTCATATGTGCGAAACCTCCAATCATACAGCCAGAACATCTCTGGATTTTTATCAGAAAATGCAGGGGAAATTAATAAGTCGTGTAATTTCGTTTCAAGATATTCCTGCGAAGATCCCTGATACCAGTCCAATATATTTCTGAGCATTTGGATTGTTGAAAAGAAGTCCCCAACATCGCTGTCCCTGCACCTAGATAGTCTATGGAAATCTTGAAGGGAGGAATGGGAGAGAATGCCAGTCCTCCTTCGGAGTTTCTTCAATGGAAACACAACCGGTGGTACCGATAAAATATCTCGTTAGGTGGGTACAAATCTTCGTCCGTGCATCGTACAGCCGTAACATTGCTCTACATTACTGGAAGTGGTGTACGGGGCCGCCCCCGCCCCTCTACAAAACATCAAGGAACCACTACCTTCTGCAGTGTATATTTCATTACCTTCTTCTCGTTTTAATAATATATAGTAGTATAATTGGATGGTTCTGCGGCACCTCCGCCGCCGCACGCCTCCGCCCGCCTCCTCCTCCGCAGCCGCCTCCGCCTCCGCCTCCGCCGCCGCCGCCTCCGCCTCCGCCTCCGCCTCCGCCGCCGCCGCCTCCGCCTCCGCCGCCGCCCGCGGGAAATTTGAATTTTGGCGGGAAATTTGAATTTGTAAACAAAGCCACGTGCTTTTTGACAGCTGTCATCGACAACAACGCATCGCTAACCTCACTGCTGCCATCTTGACGGGCCTAAACCTCACTAGTGCCAACTTAACCTAACTAGCGCGAGGTAAACAAAGCCACGTGTTTTTTGACAGCCACGTGCTTTTTGACAGACAACAACACATCGCTAACCTCAGTACTGCCATCTTGACGGACCTAAACCTCAGTAGTGCCAACTTAACCTCACTAGCGCGAGGTAAACAAAGCCACGTGCTTTTTGACAGCCACGTGCTTTTTGACAGATTTGTAAACAAAGCCACGTCCTTTTTGACAGACAACAACGCATCGCTAACCTCAGTACTGCCATCTTGACGGGCCTAAACCTCAGTAGTACCAACTTAACCTCACTAGCGCGAGATAAACAAAGCCACGTGTTTTTTGACAGCCACGTGCTTTTTTGACAGCTGTCATCCGCCATCTTTGAGCACTATGCTGCTCTCTATATCGCAGTAGCTGCAAAATTCATCACCTGTCATCGGCAGTGCTGCCATCTTGACGGGTCTAAACCTTAGTGCTACCAACTTAACCTAACTAGCGCGAGGTAAACAAAGCCACGTGTTTTTTTGACAGCTGTCATCCGCCATCTTTAATCTATAGAGCACAGTGCTACCCTCTTTGTGGTGGCGGATAATTTGAAAAATGCTTTTTTGACAGCAGCCATCTTGCATCGCAAACCTCAGTGCTGCCCTCTTTAGCTAGATACCTGTGGTGGCAGACAATTCCACGTGACAGCAGCCATCTTTAATCAAGAGAGCACCGTGCTGCCCTCTATGTGGTGGTGGTAAATTCCACGTGGTCTTGTTTGGAAACAAACTCACGTGCTTTTTTGACAGCCGTCATCCACCATCTTTAATCAACAGAGCACAGTACTGCACTCTATGTGGTGGCGGCAATTTGAAAAAATCTATGTGCTCTTGTTGGGAAACAAAGCCACGTGCTTTTTTGACAGCTGTCATTCGCCATCTTTGAGCACTGTGCTGCGGGCAATTTCGTCAGCTGTCATCCGCCATCTTTGAGAACAGTGCTGCACTCTATGTGGTGGTGGCAAATTCCAAGTGCTTTACAAACCTATGCGCTTTTCTGACAGCCGTCATCCGCCATCTTTGAGAACAGTGCTGCCCTCTATGTAGCGGTGGCAAATTCCAAGTGCTTTACAAACCTATGCGCTTTTCTGACAGCCGTCATCCGCCATCTTTGAGAACAGTGCTGCCCTCTATGTGGTGGTGGTAAATTCCACGTGCTTTACAAACCTATGCGCTTTTCTGACAGCTGTCATCCGCCATCTTTGGGAACAGTGCTGCCCTCTATGTAGCGGTGGCAAATTCCAAGTGCTTTACAAACCTATGTGCTTTTCTGACAGCTGTCATCCGCCATCTTTGAGAACAGTGCTGCCCTCTATGTAGCGGTGGCAAATTCCAAGTGCTTTACAAACCTATGTGCTTTTCTGACAGCTGTCATCCGCCATCTTTAATCACCGTGCTGCCGGGTGACGGCAAATTCCACGTGCTCTTGTTTGGAAACAAGCCATGTGCTTTTTTGACAGCTGTCATCCGCCATCTTTAATCACCGTGCTGCCCCGGTGACGGCAAATTCCACGTGCTCTACAAAGCCATGTGCAGCTGTCATCCGCCATCTTTAATCACCGTGCTGCCCGGTGACGGCAAAATCCACGTGCTCTTGTTTGGAAACAAAGCTATGTGCAGCTGTCATCCGCCATCTTTAATCACCGTGCTGCCCTCTATGTGGTGGCGGTTAATTCTATGTGCTTTACAAACCTATATGCTTTTCTGACAGCTGTCATCCGCCATCTTTAAGCTGTAAATCCCCGATTCTCGTGTTAGAAGTTGTAAAACAGATTCTTAATCCGAGTTGTCAGGAAGGGCAACCGGTCGAAACAATAGTGTATGAGGCTAGATACTGCCAGTTTTGCATCAGGAAGGGCGACTAGTCTTAAAACAAATTCTTGTGATTTAAAAATCTTAGTTTTGCGTCAGGAAGGGCATCCGGCCGTAAAACAATAGTTCGTGATTTAAAATCTAAGAAGTGCATCTAGCTGTAAATCCCCGATTCCCAGTGTTAGACGTTGTAAAACAGATTTTTAATCCGAGTTGTCAGGAAGGGCAACCGGTCGTAAAACTATAGTGTATGAGGTTAGATACTGCTAGTTTTGCATCAGGAAGGACAACTCAACAAATTCATGCGATTTAAACACATTTTATTCCCAAGAGAATAGAACCCGAGACTACCGGGTGAGAGGCATGCATACTGTAGGCTATAGATTTGTTCTACAGTCCTCGAAGTATCGGCACAGTCATTCTGAGCGAGTTGTGTGGAATGCGTGTGTTAGCTGAAATCGTACACGTATCTTCCGGCTCGACCTTGAACGAGGACACTGCGTGCTTGTAACTCGCGAAGGCCTTCTTAGCTGAGTACCATTCAAGCTCTTAAAACACAGTACCAATTAAGGTTGTAAAATATTCTGAAATAGTCCTCCTCTGTGGTGTAGTAGTTAGCTGCTACCCTCGGAGGTCCGAGTTCGATTCCTGGCTCTGCTAAGGAATGTGTAGCATTTAGCCTATGTAAGTTCCTAACGTAAAATATCATGATTGTACGGAGAGGTTAAAACACACACAGTGCCTACTCCTATCGAAAGAGCCTGCACGGTACCGGCATGTAGGCTTCTCCTGGTGAAGGAGCTTGCACATGGTTTAACGCCTCCTATCAACAGCCCTTACTTAATGCTGGCTTTCTTGCACACCCCGCCTCACACCATAGTTTTACGACCGGCTGCCCTTCCTGACTAGGATTTTAAATCGCAGTATACGCGATAAATTTGTTGTAGCGGGTTTTATAACTAGATATCCCGGTACCGACACATAGCCTACTCCCGCTGAAGAAGCCTGCACAAGGCTTATTGCTTCCATCCGACAAATGAATCACCGTCAAGTCTTGTACTCAAAAAATCATTTTCGAAGGAGTCTGCACAAGGTTTAACGTCCCCATCAACAGCCCTTACTTAATGCTGGCTATCTTGCACACCCCGCCTCACACCATAGTTTTATACGACCGGCTGCCCTTCCTGACTAGGATTTTAAATCGCAGTATACGTGATAAATTTGTTGTAGCGGGTTTTATAACTAGATATCCTGGTACCGACACATAGCCTACTCCCGCTGAAGAAGCCTGCACAAGGCTTATTGCCTCCATCTGACAAATGAATCACCGTCAAGTCTTGTACTCAAAAAATCATTTTCGAAGGAGTCTGCACAAGGTTTAACGTCCTCACACCATAGTTTTATACGACCGGTTGCCCCTCCTGACTAGGATTTTAAATCGATATCCCGACATAGCCTACTCCTACCGAAGAAGCCAGCTTAACACCTCCATCCGACAAATGAATCACCCTCAAACACTCTTCAATCATTCTCGCTACTTCGGAAGATAGCGGGTTCGAACTGGAAGCCGTAAATGTTAGGCGAGGGACCTGTGCGATCGTCAAAACATGATCTAGCTAGATGCCCTTCCCGACGGTATAAGTTGCCAGGATTTGAATCGCGTACCCCGACTAGAAGAAGCCTGCACATAGCTTAACGCCTCCATCCGACGAATGAATCACCCTCAACACTCTTCAATCATTCTCGCTACTTCGGAAGATAGCGGGTTCGAACTGGAAGCCGTAAATGTTAGGTGAGGGACCTGCGCGATCGTCATAACATGATCTAGCTAGATGCCCTTCCCGACGGCATAAGTTACCAGGATTTGAATCGCGTACCCCGACTAGAAGAAGCCTGCACATAGCTTAACGCCTCCATCCGACGAATGAATCACCCTCAACATTCTTCAATCATTCTCGCTACTTCGGTAGATAGCGGGTTCGAACTAGAAGCCGTAAATGCTAGGCGAGGGGGCCCTGCGCGATCGTCATTACATGATCTAGCTTTAGCTCAATACCTACAGGTAAGGAATACCGCGTATGTACCCTCGAGAAGTCGAGGATCACACGCTAACTTTCCAAGGCTCGAACTCTTAAATTCTGACACCTCGGCATCAACAGGAGGTTCGAATACGTCAGCCTGCAGGTGGGAGCTCTTGTTGCATTCGTCCCGACTGTACCGCAGTTGTCAGCTCAGCGATTTTTTCACATCCGGTTGGTAACAAGCAGAATATTTAGCCGCTGCAGTCTGCGCGAAGTGCTCACAGTTCTCTGTATGCGTTTATTACGTACACACACATCTCCCGTCTGCAGTGAATATTATTCTTCAGCCTTTATCTTAAGGTAAGGTAGAACTGTTAGTTACTTTTTTTATTTGCAAAGCAACTTCTACGCTAGACATCTACATTCATATATGTTTGTTCTTTTTTAGGTACCGCTCGAAAGTACACAATTTTATTCATCCCAGTAACAGTCTGCAGCACGTGCATTTTTTTAAAAAGGTATGTTTTCGAACTTTGAGTTATAAAGATAACTAGGTTAGATGATGCACCCTACACTACATTCATATATGTTTCTTCTTTTTTTTAGGTACGAGCAGAATATTATCATTCGAGTTTCAGGCTTGAACGCACGCATTTTATACATCCGAGTAACAGTTTGCAGCGCGAAGATTTTAAGGTATGTCTGACCTCTATTCGTTGAAACTTGGTTTCTTCTAAAACATCGTAACTTTAGTCTATTGATAAATAGTTGTTCTCTTTAATCCTCACGCGGGGTGCGTACATAGCTATGTCTGCCCTCAACAGGCTGAAACTTGGTTTCTTCTGTAACTTTAAGCTATTCATAAATAATTGTTCTCTTCAACCTACATACTATAGACGTGGTATAATTCCAAACACGCACACATAGCTATGTCCGTCCTCAACAGGCTTAAACTTGGTTTCTTCCGAACATCGTAACTTTAGTCTATTGATAAATAGTTGTTCTCTTTAATCTACATACTATAGACGTAGTATAATTTCAAACACGCACACATAGCTATGTCTGCCCTCAACAGGTTGAAAGTTGGTTTCTTCCGAACATCGTAACTTTAAGCTAATCATAAATAGTTGTTCTCTTTAATCTACATACTATAGACGTGGTATAATTTCAAACACGCACACATAGCTATGTCCGTCCTCAACAGGCTTAAACTTGGTTTCTTCCGAACATCGTAACTTTAGTCTATTGATAAATAGTTGTTCTCTTTAATCTACATACTATAGACGTAGTATAATTTCAAACACGCACACATAGCTATGTCTGCCCTCAACAGGTTGAAAGTTGGTTTCTTCCGAACATCGTAACTTTAAGCTAATCATAAATAGTTGTTCTCTTTAATCAACATACTATAGACGTGGTATAATTTCAAACACGTACACATAGCTATGTCTGCCCTCAACGGGCTGAAACTTGGTTTCTTCTGTAACTTTAAGCTAATCATAAATAGTTGTTCTCTTTAATCTACATACTATAGACGTGGTATAATTTCAAACACGCACACATAGCTATGTCCGTCCTCAACAGGCTTAAACTTGGTTTCTTCCGAACATCGTAACTTTAGTCTATTGATAAATAGTTGTTCTCTTTAATCTACATACTATAGACGTAGTATAATTTCAAACACGCACACATAGCTATGTCTGCCCTCAACAGGTTGAAAGTTGGTTTCTTCCGAACATCGTAACTTTAAGCTAATCATAAATAGTTGTTCTCTTTAATCAACATACTATAGACGTGGTATAATTTCAAACACGTACACATAGCTATGTCTGCCCTCAACGGGCTGAAACTTGGTTTCTTCTGTAACTTTAAGCTAATCATAAATAGTTGTTCTCTTTAATCTACATACTATAGACGTGGTATAATTTCAAACACGCACACATAGCTATGTCCGTCCTCAACAGGCTTAAACTTGGTTTCTTCCGAACATCGTAACTTTAGTCTATTGATAAATAGTTGTTCTCTTTAATCTACATACTATAGACGTAGTATAATTTCAAACACGCACACATAGCTATGTCTGCCCTCAACAGGTTGAAAGTTGGTTTCTTCCGAACATCGTAACTTTAAGCTAATCATAAATAGTTGTTCTCTTTAATCAACATACTATAGACGTGGTATAATTTCAAACACGTACACATAGCTATGTCTGCCCTCAACAGGCTGAAACTTGGTTTCTTCCGTAACTTTAAGCTATTCATAAATAATTGTTCTCTTCAACCTACATACTATAGACGTGGTATAATTTCAAACACGCACACATAGCTATGTCCGTCCTCAACAGGCTTTAACTTGGTTTCTTCCGAACATCGTAACTTTAGTCGTTCTCTTCAATCCTCATGCTATAGGCCTAACTCACAGCTATGTCCAACCTCTATACGCTGAAACTTGGTTTCTTCCGTAACTTTCACCTAATCTCTATCGGTCGTTCTCTTTTCAGATGTTCCCCTGCTGCGAGGAATGTAATGTAACGTTTGCAAGGCGTGATAACTTCATGCGCCATATGAAATCAAAACACCCTAGCATAACATCTGCTTTATGTAAAGTTTGTAGTGTGTATTTCGCTAACGTAGAGCGATATGAGGATCACTTAGCAGAGGAACATCAAATATCTACTCGCCCTCAGGTAGTAGTAGGGAAAAAGCGTGCAGCTACTGATGTAGCCGTAGAAAGTACTAGTAGTAAAAAACCTAGAAAAAATCATGAACAGATGTCCCCCTGCTGCGAGGAATGTAATGTAACGTTTGCAAGGCGTGATAACTTCACGCGCCATATGAAATCAAAACACCCTAGCATAACATCAGCTTTATGTAAAGTTTGTAGTGTGTATTTCGCTAACGTAGAGCGATATGAGGATCACTTAGCAGAGGTACATCAAATATCTACTTGCCCTCAGGTAGTAGTAGGGGAAAAGCGTGCAGCTACTGATGTAGCTGTAGAAAGTACTAGTAGTAAAAAACCTAGAAAAAATCATGAACTTCAAACTATTCACTGCGAGCACTGTAACACTGATGTACCATCTTCGCATTTTCAGGGACACTTACGGAGTAATGCGCATAAAAATAATGCGTGTAGAAGTGGTAGTAACGCAAACATCGAGGAAATTAATACAGCATTTAAAAGTAGGATTGCTAGTTACCGAATTCGCACCAGTCAAAAGTTTCAGAGCACTTCAAACTTTTTAAATTGCGTTCAACCGGATGTACAACAGCTTCTTGCTAAATCTTTGTCCAATCATAGTTTATTTAAAGTTAATTTTGAACTTTTCGCCTTGTACATTAAAAGCACGGATGAATCCGAAATAACGGACATTAAATCATTTAATACGAAGAATTTTGTCATAAGTCAGTCGACTAATTTTGGTGATGTACTTAGGGATGTCTCTAACATTATTTCAACTAAGAGCGAGGAATTTCAGGAAAAGGAATCAGGGTGGGCTTTAGTTGAGATAATGTATCTAGAAGTTAACATCAATAAGTACAATCCTATGCGTGGATCTTCGCACATTGAGCTGCCGACATGGATTCAGCAAAGAAAAGCTGTTGTAAACATCCGAAACAATGACGAAGCATTTTTTGCATGGGCGGTGATGTCGGCTTTAATCCTGCGAAATCAGACGTAGCTAAGAGAACATCATCCTATCCACACTATTCAACGCAGCTAAATTTCGATAGTATAGAATTTCCCGTACAGTTAAAAGATATTAAGCGCTTTGAGGAACTAAATAACATTAGTATTAATGTGTATGGTGTAGAGAAAAAGTCTGTAGTAGGTCCTCTGTATTATACATGTCATAAGAAGAGTACACATGTTAATTTACTCTATATTGAAAACAGTGAGAATAGCCACTTTTGCTGGATTAAAAATCTGAGTAGACTTGTTGGTAGTCAATTGTCAAACAGGTGTAACAAAAAGTGGCTATGTGATGGATGCTTGCAGTAGTTCAGAAATGAAGATCAGTTAACGAAGCATTCCAAGAATGACTGCAATCATGTACGTACAGAGATACCTACTACAGGCAATAATGTTTTAAAATTTACAAATTTTCACAAGCAGATGTGGGTACCGTTCGTGATTTATGCAGACTTTGAAGCCATCCTCACGCCATGCAACACATGCTCACCTAATCCTGACAACTCTTTCACTAATACTACGCACATGCATGTCCCGTATAGCTTCGCGTATTACATCAAGTGTAGTTACGATAGTACGCTTAACAAGTTACAGCTGTATCGAGGACATGATGCTGCTAAAGTATTTTTAGAAAGACTTGAAAGTGATGCAGTTCGTCTCGGTCGTATTCTGAATAGTAATATTCCTATGAAGCCACTCACCGAAATTCAGTTAAATGATCATGAACGTGCTACAAAGTGTAGCATTTGTGATGGGGAATTTTCCGAAAATGACCCTAAAGTTTTTGATCATGATCATTTAACTGGTTTCTACAGATGTGCCGCTCATTATAGCTGTAATCTTAAGTATAGAGTTCCTAAATTTATCCCTGTAATTTTTCATAACTTATGTGGTTACGACTCTCATTTCATCATTTCACAATTTGGAGCTTCGGATGAAAAAGTAGATATAATCCCTCAGAATAAAGAGCGGTACATTGCGTTTGCAAAGTCTGTAAAAGTAGATGCTGAGCATTCTATAAAACTGAGATTCCTTGACACGTTTCGCTTTATGGCGAGTAGCCTCGATAAACTTTCTAGTCATTTACAGCCTGAACAATTTACAGAAATTCGACGCGTTTTCCCTGAAGAAGCGCAGTTTAATTTACTTCGGCGTAAGGGTGTTTTTTGTTATGAATATCTCGACTGCTTAGACCGCCTCGAAGAACGTGCCTTACCATCGAAACAATCCTTTTACAGCTCGCTGAATTCAGCAGATATTAGTGATGATGACTATTTACATGCGCAACATATCTGGGAGCAGTTCCACATTCAAACGCTGGGTGAATACTCTGATTTATATTTAAAGACAGATGTACTTTTGTTAGCTGATGTTTTTGAAAATTTTCGCTGTGTTTGCATGAACACTTACAGCCTTGACCCATGTCAGTATTTTACTGCACCTGGGTTAAGTTGGGACGAGATGTTAAAATACACGCGTGTGAATTTGGAACTGCTGTCCGATATCGATATGGTGCACTTTATAAAAGCATCCATTCGAGGCGGTCTGAGTCAGTGCAGCGGCCGGTATTCGAGTGCTAATAATAAGTACATGCCGAGTTTCGATTCCAGTCAGGAATCTCGGTATATCGTTTACCTCGATGCTAATAATCAGTATGGGTGGGCGATGAGTCAGCATCTACCGGTGAGTGGTTTCCGCTGGCTGACGCAGTGCGAAATTGATGCTTTACAGCTACACGCCCTAGGTGATGAAGCTGATAAAGGTTATTTCCTCGAAGTTGACTTACAGTATCCTAAAGAGTTACACACTTCTCATAATGACCTACCGTTCTGCCCTGAAAATATGAAGTCCCCGTACATTGCATCAACGACGAAAATGCTCATTGCTAATTTATGCGATAAATCTAAGTATATCATTCATTACCGAAATTTAAAACAGTGTTTGCAGCATGGTTTGAAGTTATCCAAAATTCATCGCGTACTAGAATTTAATCAGTCACCGTGGCTAAAGCCATATATCGATCTGAACAATAATTTAAGAACGAATGCGGTTAACGAGTTTGAAAAAGATTTCTACAAGCTCATGAATAACAGTGTGTTTGGTAAGACTATGGAGAATGTTGACAAACGCGTTGATGTAAAATTGATTACAAACTGGGATAATATTAAGAAAAGGTATGGTGCTAACTATTTAATAAGTAAACCAAATTTCCACAGCTGCACCATCATACATGAGAATTTAGTTATTATACAGATGAATCGTGTCAAGGTTAAGTATGACAAACCTACCTACGTCGGCTTCGCAGTACTTGAATTGGCTAAAACACTCATGTATGAATTCCATTACGATTATATGATGAAGAAGTACGCGCATAATGCGCAATTGCTCTACACAGATACCGATTCGTTTATTTATCAAATCAAAACTGATGACTATTACAATGATATAAAGCCAGACTTGGGTAGGTTTGATACGAGTAACTATCCTGCAGATAATCAATATCATCTACCGCTAGTGAACAAAAAGGTTCTAGGTAAAATGAAAGATGAATGTGCTGGGAATATTATCGATTCATTTGTAGGTACTAAATCCAAGTCATATTGCATAAAACTCTTAAATGAATTACAAATAAAGAGATTGAAGGGGGTTAAAAAGAATGTCGTTCAGAATCAGCTAAGTTTTGAAAACTATAACAATTGCATTAAAAGTAATCCACCTGTTTTGCATAAGCAAATGTCTGTCATTAGAAGCAAGAAGCACCAGTTGTACACACATTTAATTAGTAAGGTAGCCCTTAATAGCGATGATTGTAAACGGTTTGTCATCCCAAATTCTACCAACACGCTAGCCTGGGGGCATAGTAGTATTGATAAGTACTACTTTACATAAACATTATGCTAGAGGTGTGTGTGTACTTACGTTACGCTGTCTTACATCACAATTCGGGAGAGGAACGCTGGTACGGCAAGTCTAAATTTGTACATTCAAGAATTGCATCGAGAAGTACGCTAGGGTAAAATGATTCGAGATAAAACTTGTACATACAAGATGTAAATAAATAATGTAGAATTGGCATATTCTTTTATTTTAGGTTAGGTATCACCTTCCTCCCGCTCCTTATTTGCAGGATAGAGTTTTTGTTTATTACTCATAGAAGAAAGAAGGTGATGAGCAGTTTCGTAAGTATAGTTCGGTAAGTATCTCGAGAGCAGAATTTTTTTTTGTCAAAAAAGCACATAGCTTTGTAAAGCACGTAGAATTTGCTACCACCGGGGCAGCACTGTTCTCTCTGGATTAAAAGCTTTGTTTCCAAACAAGAGCACGTGGAATTTGCCGTCACCGGGGCAGCACGGTGATTAAAGATGGCGGATGACAGCTGTCAGAAAAGCACATAGGTTTGTAAAGCACTTGGAATTTGCCACCGCTACATAGAGGGCAGCACTGTTCTCAAAGATGGCGGATGACAGCTGTCAGAAAAGCGCATAGGTTTGTAAAGCACGTGGAATTTACCACCACCACATAGAGGGCAGCACTGTTCTCAAAGATGGCGGATGACGGCTGTCAGAAAAGCGCATAGGTTTGTAAAGCACTTGGAGTTTGCCACCGCTACATAGAGGGCAGCACTGTTCTCAAAGATGGCGGATGACGGCTGTCAGAAAAGCGCATAGGTTTGTAAAGCACTTGGAATTTGCCACCACCACATAGAGTGCAGCACTGTTCTCAAAGATGGCGGATGACAGCTGACGAAATTGCCCGCAGCACAGTGCTCAAAGATGGCGAATGACAGCTGTCAAAAAAGCACGTGGCTTTGTTTCCCAACAAGAGCACATAGATTTTTTCAAATTGCCGCCACCACATAGAGTGCAGCACTGTGCTCTGTTGATTAAAGATGGTGGATGACGGCTGTCAAAAAAGCACGTGAGTTTGTTTCCAAACAAGACCACGTGGAATTTACCACCACCACATAGAGGGCAGCACGGTGCTCTCTTGATTAAAGATGGCTGCTGTCACGTGGAATTGTCTGCCACCACAGGTATCTAGCTAAAGAGGGCAGCACTGAGGTTTGCGATGCAAGATGGCTGCTGTCAAAAAAGCATTTTTCAAATTATCCGCCACCACAAAGAGGGTAGCACTGTGCTCTATAGATTAAAGATGGCGGATGACAGCTGTCAAAAAAACACGTGGCTTTGTTTACCTCGCGCTAGTTAGGTTAAGTTGGTAGCACTAAGGTTTAGACCCGTCAAGATGGCAGCACTGCCGATGACAGGTGATGAATTTTGCAGCTACTGCGATATAGAGGGCAGCATAGTGCTCAAAGATGGCGGATGACAGCTGTCAAAAAAGCACGTGGCTGTCAAAAAACACGTGGCTTTGTTTATCTCGCGCTAGTGAGGTTAAGTTGGTACTACTGAGGTTTAGGCCCGTCAAGATGGCAGTACTGAGGTTAGCGATGCGTTGTTGTCTGTCAAAAAGGACGTGGCTTTGTTTACAAATCTGTCAAAAAGCACGTGGCTGTCAAAAAGCACGTGGCTTTGTTTACCTCGCGCTAGTGAGGTTAAGTTGGCACTACTGAGGTTTAGGTCCGTCAAGATGGCAGTACTGAGGTTAGCGATGCGTTGTTGTCTGTCAAAAAGCACGTGGCTGTCAAAAAACACGTGGCTTTGTTTACCTCGCGCTAGTTAGGTTAAGTTGGCACTAGTGAGGTTTAGGCCCGTCAAGATGGCAGCAGTGAGGTTAGCGATGCGTTGTTGTCGATGACAGCTGTCAAAAAGCACGTGGCTTTGTTTACAAATTCAAATTTCCCGCCAAAATTCAAATTTCCCGCGGGCGGCGGAGGCGGAGGCGGAGGCGGCGGCGGAGGAGGAGGCGGGCGGAGGCGTGCGGCGGCGGAGGTGCCGCAGAACCATCCAATTATACTACTATATATCAATGCGGAAAGTAAATTTTGAAACAGTCGCAAACTTAAAAACAATTTCAAAACAACCCTACACTGCCCGCAACATCATGTAAGCATGTGTTCATCGCTACGCCAAATCTTCCTTAATACTTTATCAAAACTTATTATTGATGCATCATTTGGAATATTACGTTCACTGCTTTTAACTAAAAATAAACAGATAGTTTAGAATTAACGTTTTCGTAAAACCTTTATTTTAAAAATCTTATTTGCATAGGGAATGTAGAAGGCGCCACCTGTATGCATAATATCTGTCGATTGGAGTTGATTATATTGTTTAAATAATATCTACTGCACCATCTATTTACTGTCTGTTTAATTATAATATAGATTAAAATGAATGTTTTCGTTAAAAAAATAAAAACCTTATATGTATAAAGAATGTAGAAGGCGCCCTCTATTGACAATCTGTTTAACTGGACCTCCAACCAGAGGACCTTCCACACCATTGGAACGTGTCACAGATCGCAGCAGAAGAAATTCCATTAGTGCAAAGACCGTATTTGCATAAATAATGTGTAAAGTGCCAGTTGTTAACAATAGTTTAATTACATGCACGACAGCTGTCGATTGGAGTTATTTACATATTTGAAAGAATGTAGAAGGCGGCATCTATTTACAATATGTTTAACTATAGTCCACTTTTTCTTGGATGGGTAATGTAACATAATTATTTGACGTCATTTTGAAGATTACGTTTGCATGGAAACCGTTGGTTGGAGTTGTTTACATTCTTCAAGCACGTAGAAACTGAATTAAATCAAATAAGAGCCCTATTCGTTTATTGCTCCTAACCTCGATATCATTGATCTGCCAATTCATTCCGCAATGCCAAGCAGCACAATAGGCAGAGGGAGATCTCCAACCAGAGGCGTTCCACGCCATTGGAACGTGTCAGAGATCGCAGGAGAATAAATTCCAGAAGTAATGAACAAAGACAACTTCGACTTCACAAAGATAAAGAATCTCAGCGCATTGGCAGATAAGACAGATTCAATGGTCAACGACAAGAGTTAGGGCAAGATAACAACTTTGTGTCATCAACTTACCTACTTCACCTCCATCAAAACATCAGTGCAAGAACACAACTAAATAAACGTCCAACATCTTGTTCTACCCGTCTTATCCCTAGAGACAATGAAGTGCAAACACATAGTGTTGATGACTAGGACAAAAATTGCGTACATTGCTCTTCAAGGTTGTTTGCAGGGGAGTTCAGTGACAATTCAGCTACCATGTGTTGCCAAAAGGGAAAGGTTAATTTAGAGCAAATTAAAGTTCGTGAAGAACTTCAAAATCTCATAGAGCAGAATTATGACTATACTAAGAACTACCTAGAAAATATCAGATAATTTAACAATGCTCTGACATTTGCTTCAATTCAGATTAACTCGATTTGTATTCCTGGCAGAGATTCATATTGTTTTACATTGCATGGGCAGGTGTATAATATGGGAGGAATTCTACATCGTCCTGCAGGAGATGTACCAACCTACGCTGGCCTTTCCATTGTAGAATTTAATGCTGCATTACAATATTGTATAGATCATGAAGCCAATAGAAACTGTTGCAAAGAAATAATCGTTACATTGCACGTAATGCTTGACACGCACAATCCTTATGCACAGTTGTTTAAATATATTTTTAAAATGTAGCTGACACTACACCTGATTTTAAATTACAATTCACTACTAGAATGCATTTCACCCGCGAAGATCCAATGCGCATGCAGGTCCCCTTCTCCACCTCTCCACTGTAAATACTATCTATATGCTGATGACTTACAGGTATATTACCATACTCGTACAGATCGTATATGCAAAGCGATCCATCAAATGAATACAGATCTACAACGACTCACTACCAATGCCAGAAACAACGCCTTACTCATCAACACATGAAAGACCCAGAGCATAACAATTGAACACAAAAAATTACCATGTGCTCTAAATAATAATCGCAATCCTCCTCCGATTACCATTGATGATGCTGAAGTACCATACTCCAAGATAGTTACAAAACGTGGAGTCACCTTACATGAGACTCTGAACTGGAATGAACATATAACTACTCTGTGCAGAAAGGTACATGCATCCTTTTATCCCTTAAAGCGTCATAAAAATGTTCTCCCACTGGATCTTAAATTAAAACTTATATTTCCAATCTATGACTACTGTGACAGTAGGGATACTGATTTACCTAACATGTGAACAAGCACCAGAACTAAACGTGTTCAGAACTCTTGCATTCGATATGCCTTCTAGCTCCAACATGATGCTCATATAACACCATTCTACAAAACGTTGGGATGGCTACGTTTAAGCGACCGTAGAAACACCCAACAAATGACCCTCGTCAATCAGTTGCTTTCTACAAACAGCTCCACCTCTCTATCGTTCAATTTTAGGTTTCTTTCTTCATTCCACGAAATTAACTCGTTCTCAATCACTGCTTGAAATAGCACCGCATCGAACAAATACCTACAGCCATTCATTCCTGGCCACTGTTTTGAGGTTATGGAATACGATCCCGGAAGATAAAAGGGCCTCACAAACCTTCAGTTTATCGGAACGAAAAACTGTCCGAATAACTGAGCGATAAAATATAATAATTTCGTGTGGCTATTTCTAGCCGACTGCAGCCCTTGTAAGGCAGACCCTTCGATGAGTGTGGGCGGCATCTGCCATGCGTAGGTAACTGCCTGTTATTGTGGTGGAGGATAGTGTTATGTGTGGTGTGTGAGTTGCAGGGATGTTGGAGACGGCAAAAACACCCAGCCTCCGGGCCATTGGAATTAACCAATAAAGCTTAAAATCCCCGACCCGGCCGGGAATCGAACCAAGGACCGTCTGAACCGAAGGTCAGTACGCTGACCATTCAGCCAACGAGTCGGACAACTGAGAGATAAACTGGACGAAAAACTGAACTGAAGGTGTGTAAGCCAGCTTAATATTTTCCATTAGTTTATTCAGTTTGTGTGCCAGTCCTGGCGGATTTCGTTGTGAATGCGGTTGCTACGTGTTTTGTAGTTAGCAAATGAAGAAATGAGCCAGTACGCGGCGGTAGGTTGCTGTATTTTGAATGGTCGTTTACATGTCGATAGACTTTGGTCGGAGTTTCTTGGTCAACCAGGAAGTGAAGGTTATTTAGTACCACAGTGACGGAACGTAGACGTCATCACAGGAGGTTCCAGACCGTTTAGAGTCGTTTATTTTCTGTTACTCTTTTTTGAACGTAGAACGAAGGGTATTCACTTCTTTTAACAACACTTTCTCCCGTCGCATTAGGTTCAATTAGTCGCAGTTTTTCAATGAGGCTGCCATACGCCTCGGCCTTCTTCACTCTGTTGGATTAAAACCGTTTTTCGGCGTCCCACAGCTCGGGCAACGAATGATAAGCCTCTATGAAAATTAGAATTGCCTCTTTCTTTGTAAGCTCTGTTCTTTTCATAGTGGCGATCAGACGATAACTGACTGACAGATCCGTGAGATTATCTGTGTAAACTGCGCAGTTCTCGGAGGAAAAGAGGCCTCGTTTGCTCAGTTCTGGTACCTGCGTTATTATCTGAACAAACTGCGCAGTTTGCTCAGTTTATCGCTCAGACGTGACGTCACACGTGAAAATCTTTCCGATAAACTGAAGATGTGAGCCATTCTTTCTCGTCCAGGACGTTTAAAACAGCCTACCATAAGTTCCTCCACAGTACACACAAATGATAGGGGTAAAAGATCTCTATAGGTCGACGCCCCGAACAAACAGCATTTTTAAAATAACACAAATGACTCAAATGAACGTAAGAGTGAAATGACGTGTGAATGAAACCAAAAATTACGTGTTAGATTTAAGTATCTTAGACTATTCTTTACGTTTTCACTCTACTCATTTATAGACTATGCAGTGTTCCTAGAAATTGATAACATAGTAACATGATTTTTAGTATACTCAGATTGTAACATAGTAGTATTCAGTCAATTTACTTTTGCCTCGTATTAGGATCAATTTTAAGCTAGCTAGTAGATATATCCTTTAGATATTAATTTGATTTCTTTCTGTTATTATCCACTCTCTATTTATCCCATTCTTTTTTCATCAATTGCATTATTCTTACTCCTTACTCGCCTTATCTCATAAAATGTAATTGATTACCACTATGTTTTAAATGTATGCTGTAAAAATCTAACAATTGTATGTGGTTAAGTGTAAGAGAGGTCCAAGGGACCTAAACTTCGCATTTCATAAATAAATAATACAGTCAGTTTTTGTCACTGATGACGGAACACCACCAGGCAATGTTGATTTTGTCATCTATTCTAAAAACAACTTACTAAATTATCTTACTTGAACCCTCATTTTTATCCAGTGTGCTATCCATTGCTTTTCCCATTTGGTGATTCTGGATGGACTTTAGGTAAGCAACATGTTCAAGTTCATACTACTGCGTTGAGAACAGTCACAACTCAGTTACAGTACTATTGCTATATTTTAGCAGTTAGAGATGGCTACAGTATCCTTCAAGCTTCAGGTAAATAATTTCAACAATATATTATTGACAGTTATGTCAAAGTAGGAAGTTTCAGGTTGGCATTCGTTCGATCGCATCAACAAGAACTCAGAACTGATAGTTACAAAGGTTTGATGGACTCTATTAACACTGTTGAAGAAAGGGACATTTGGGGAAATTCCTGTTATTCTTCCTTCAAATTTTATTGGCAGCCATCAAAATATGCTTGAAAATGATCAAGACGCGATGGCCAATGTTGCCCGTTTAGGAAAGCCTGATCTATTTCTCACAATGACGCGCAACCCCAAGTGGACTGAAATTACCTCTCATCTGAAATCGTATGAAAGAGTTGAACAAAGACATGACTTAGTTACTACGGTTTTCATTTAAAATTGCAAGTGTTTAAGATGATCTTTAAAAAATACGTACTAGGCGTAGCAATGCTTGTGTTATTTAATTCCAAAAGAGGGGTCTCCCTCATGCACACATTCTGCTCATGAAAATAAATTATGTTCAGTTGAAGATGCAGACTCTTTAATTTGTGCAGAAATTCCAGATAAAGAAACAGATGCTCAACTTGTTGAAGTTATTCATGGGACACGGACCTTGCGGCACTATCAATCCAAACAGTCCATGCATGCAAGAACAAAAAATTATTCAAAATTATCCAAAAGATTTTCAAGAGGAAACTAATTTAAATATAAATGACTACCCTATCTATAGACGACATGATAACGCTGTTACAATGACAATTCGATCATTTATTATTGATAATCGGTAGATTGTATCATATTGCGATTTCTCAGTACAAAATACCGTTGTCATATCCATCTCGAGCATTGTTCTCCATTAAAACCTGTTAAATATTTGTACAAATACGTGTATAAATGACATGACTGCGCAGCTTTACAATTGCGTACATATTCTGAAAGTCAACAACAACTCGCCGTTGACGAACTGGACATTTATTTGAACTGTCGTTATGTGAGCCCACCGGAGGCTATATGGCGACTAAACAAATGCCAACTTTTCCAACTCTCACATACAGTTGAGAGACTCCCTGTCCATTTACCGGAAGAAAAAATGGTGTACTTTCAGATCGGATACGAAGCTAATGCTAACCTTGATAGGGACTCCAAACTCATGACATTTTTTAAATTGTGCAATGAGAATATTACCGCACACAAGTACCTTTACCACGAAATTCGAGAACACTTTGTGTGATCAAAAGGACAACGGAATATCCGCAACAAAAAACAAATGCTTTGGATGGATCTACACTGTCAATCCAGCCGACATCGAAAGATACTACCTCCGAATACTACTTTTGCACGTAAAGGTACCACAGTCACTTGATGATCTACTTACAGTTAATGGAATACTGTGAAAGTCATTTCAACAAGCTGCAGAAAAATTGCACTTATTCATTAACGATGCCGAATGGAAAGAATGCTTTCAGGAGGCTTCCAGACATAAATCTCCAACACAATTGAGATGGCTTTTCGCTATCATCTGCATTTTCTGTTCGCCTGCCAATATACCTGAGCTGTAAACAACATTTCAGAATGCACTTTCAGAAAATTTTCTGAGACAACACACCCTACCTGAAGCCTACAACTTAATACTTCAAGAATTGGATAGTTATTTTAAATATCATGCCAAATCTTCCCAATAAATCAAGCTAGGCCTACTGACCCCTGTTGTGATCGTCAACCAACATGCAGTACAACAGAAGCCTACAACGTAGAACAAGAACGTATGAACGGCAAAACAGTTTATTAAAAGCTAAACGTAGAACAGAAAGTATTAGCTGAGAAAGTCTTACATGCAGTAAGAAATACAATTTCCAATTGTTACTTCATTGACGGAGTGGGGGACTCCAGTAAAACATTTCTCGACCAAACATTGTGCCACATTTTACGAAGTGAAAACAAGGTTGTTTTACCAGTTGTATGGACAGGTATTGCAGCAAATCTCCTACCAGGGGGACGTACATCACATTCGATGTTCATGCTACCTGTACCCATCTTGAATACATCGGTCTCATCGATTTGCACTCACACCAAGGATGCATAACTTCTCCGTGACTCAGACCTCATGATATGGGACGAGATTTCCATGGTTCCGAAAGACGTGCTAAGTGTTGTCGATCGACATTTAAAGGGCATCGTGAATAATAATCTCCCTTGTCTGTCTGTTAGGTCATCAGCCCAGAGGCTGGTTGGATCCTCAAACAGCACCACCAAAGGTAATGCAGTTATAAGAAAACCCCAAAAACCAATAGCAGCACCAAAATGAGGCTTACTAGGCAAGATGAGGAGTGAGATGTCCATCGGGTGTTACCCGTTATTAGACATGTTAGTAGAACAGCCATAATTGAAAATACGATCGCCCTATGGTCTCCTGTTAGAATTCATACATTGACTCATAATATGAGGGAAAATGATGATCCCGTTTCTACTGAATGGTGACTTAAATTATGTAACAGTAATATAGAAGATGAAGCGATCAAAATTCTGAAACATTGTTATTGTAATTACGATAGTATTACTACCATATTCAATGCCACAGAAATCAATGAGCATAATGTTTCGCAATTCTATCCAATGGCGATTTTATGTCCAAGAAGAAGGTGATTGTACAACAATGAATGAATATGTCATTTCCAATTTGTTACCTGGAGAGGAAAAGGTTTATCTCGATTCTTATTCAGTCCAACATGAAGAAATAAACAACGTTCAATTGCACCACATGGAATTCCTAAGCTGCTTAAATCCGTCCGGTTTACCACTTCAAAAAATTATTTTAAAGAAAAATGCTATAATTATGTCAATTAGAAATATTAACGCAAATCAGGGATTAATTAATGCTAAATTAATGTTAAATCGCGTAGGCGAGTATGGAAATGTCGTATGGCTTTTACTGCCAGGATATCCCAGGAAGGGTTTGGCTCGCCAGGTGCAGATCTTTCTATTTGACACCCGTAGGTGACCTGCGCGTCGTGATGAGGATGAAATGATGATGAATACAACACATACACCCAGCCCCCGTGTCATTGGAATTAACCAATTAAGGTTAAAATCCCCAACCCGGCCGGGAATCGAACCCGGGACCCTCTGAAACGAAGGCCAGTACGCTGACCGTTCAGCCAACGAGTTGGACTAGGCGAGTATTAATTCACTCCGATAAAACTGTGCTCATACCCCGCATACGCCTCACACCTTCTTATCCAACTGTACCTTTCCAAATGATAAGAATACAATTCTCAATAAATGTAGCCTTCACTATCAACAATAAACCGGGCGAGTTGGCCGTAGAGTAAGGGGCGCGCAGCTGTGAGCTTGCATCCGTGAGACAGTGGGTTCGAGCACCACTGACGAGGGTTTTCTGTATTTTCCCATTTTCACACCAGGCAAATGCTGGAGCTGTAACTTATTAAGAAGCAAGTTGTGAAACAAAATCATTGATAAATCTCAAAGTCAAGTATTTACCAGAACCTGTTTTTCATATGGACAGTTATATGTGGCTTTTTTCCGAGTTCATATATATAGTGATATTAATGTTTGTGTTAAAGGCACATACGGCGACCCGAAAGTGAACGATGATCACATTGTAACTGCTAACATTATTTTCAAAGTAGTTTTGTAAAGTAAACCAGTTTGAAAACAAAATTCACATCTGACAAAGAGAGTATCTATTTTTAATGTCTACATTATAAATGTCTTGTAATTACACATTGTATATATATATATAACTAATTTTAGACTGAGACTGATATTTATTAACACTCTTCACATATTCGCATGGGTCAGCTAGTCATAAATAATAATAATAATAATAATAATAATAATAATAATAATAATAATAATAATAATAATAATAATAATAAATAAATAAATAAAAGGTGTGTTGCACCATCATCATCTCGAAACAAAGAACAAAAAGTGAAGTACCATATCAGCGTTATTAATTGCCCAACAAAACAAAAAGTGACAGCATCTATAACAATACAGCTTTGGGTAACATGTCCCATTGCATTGATGCATGCCTGAATTCGTCTTGGCATACTGTCCACTTGATCATCAAACTATTGTCCCACTCTTCGGTGGTGATTCGGCATAGATCTCGCAGAGTGGCTGGTGGATCGTGATGTCCATAAACCAACTTCTTTAATTTATCCCAGACATGTTGGACAGGGTTCAACTCCGAGTAACATGGTGGCCACTCTAGTCGAACAATATCATGATCACGAAAGAATTCATTAACGAGAACCGCACTATGGATGCGCGTATTGTCGTACATTAAAACAAATTATTCTCCAAAATGCTAGAGATACGGTATCACAATGGGTCAGAGGATGTCGTCTCTGCATCGGCTTGCATGACTAGAATTGGCGTACGGTGGCCCACCACTAAACATCAGGGAACCACCACCTTGCTGCACTAGCTGAATAGTGTGTCTGAGATCCGAATCCTGACCAGATTGCCTCCAAACACGTTGCGGAAAATCGTCAGAAACAGGGCTTATTTGACACTGATTGGTGAAAAGGACGTTAAGCCAATTCTGAAGAGACCGTTCAATGCAATACTGGGTCCATCTACACCGCGCCCCATGTCTAGTTTTTAGTGCTGGACCTCCCCATGGTCGTCAAGAGTGAAGATGTGCCTCGTGAAACCTGTTACTCACAGTTTGAGTTGAAACTTGGCGTCTTTTGGCTGCTTAAATATCATCATTCAGCAAGGTAGGATTATATCCAAGGTTCCTCCGAAATGAAATTCGAATGTAACGGGCATCGACTACAGTCATACCCCATGGATGACCTGTGCGCGGTAAGTCATCAACAGTTCCTGTCTCCCAGCACCGCTTCTATTTTCGAACATCACTCAGATCGTGGCCCACAAGTCAAGCAACTCCCCTTTATAATCGTCCTTCTTTATATATTATGATTACACGTACACATTCATATGCCTACATTGCACGTCGTGCTATCGCTCACTACACGACACAGAACACACCTCTAATGCTTTCACACTAGTGGTACAACTTCATCTGAAATACTGCATCTCATTTGAGTGTGGGGTGCGGACAGTTGTGAGTATGCCTACAAACATCCTAGGGGTCGTTTCTTCGGTCTGCGACATAGTTAAATGACACATAAGGTGCAAAACATTTTTAATGTATGTAAATACATGCATCTTCATTATATAGTGTTTCGCCCTTCAACGTCCAGTCTGCAAGCTTCTGTGAGTTAAACTATGCACTTCTACAACCCTCTATTCTTAAATAAAACCGTGGTCACGCTTAGTTCATCTCTGTAAATAATTAAATACTGAGTCTGGCCATCGTCATCTTGGTCTCCCTCTGTTTATCTTACTACCCATGGTCGATTCTATTATTCTCCTAGATAATCTATCCTTCTCCACCCGTCTCACATGATCCCACCTTCGAAGCTGGTTTATATGGACAGTTCCATCCATCGAGTATATTCCTAGCCTTTATCTCCTCGTTGTCCGACTCGTTGGCTGAACGGTCAGCGTACTGGCCTTCTGTTCAGAGGGTCCCGAGTTCGATTCCCTGCCGGGTCGGGGATTTTAACCTTAATTGGTCAATTTCTACGGCACGGGGGCTGGGTGTATGTGTCGTCTTCAGCATCATTTCATCCTCATCACGACGCGCAGGTCGCCTACGGGGTCAATAGAAAGACCTGCACCTGGCGAGCCGAACCCGTCCTGGGATATCCCGGCACTAAAATCCATACGACATTTCATTTTATCTCCTCGTTATGAGCATCTTCCTGCCGTTGTTCCTATCTGATTGTACCACCAAGCATTCTCACTGTCTTCATGTCTGTTACTTCCAATGAATTAATAAGGTATCCTGCTTCCATCCAGTTTTCCCTCCCTACAGTAAATCGGTCAGAAAATAGGCCGATGTAAGTATAATTTCTCCCGCGAACTGACTTCTTTCTTAAATAATACAGTTGAATACAACTGTGTGATTATGATAATAACAATAATAACATGCGTAGTAACATTAGTGGCATAGTAACAACCTTCACAATCACAGATAGGCTTGAGCGTCCCCGAACAAACGTCGTAGGGAAGTAAGGAACGAAGTAGTTTCTCGCTGCTTCGCTCACTGAGCCAGAAGATATAGTAACATATCAGTCCATCAAGCTTATTTAAACACTAATAACGAACCATACCTTTACCTTCACATCATACATCAAAGGGGCTGGCTTTATTACGAATGGTAATACAGTACAGATCAATCAAAGTAACTAACATGTCCTAGTCATACAAAAAGACATGGTACACTAGCAATACTAGACCTCACAAAATATGGAATATGGAATAATAATAATAATAATAATAATAATAATAATAATAATATAAAAGTAAGTACTATTTAAGCTGGCTAACTCAAGTATATCACTGTTCTATACAACACAAAAATATTCACCATTGAGATCACAGAACACAAAAGCGGTTGGCCGGCCTTTGGTATCGGCAGTATGGCCTCACCTAACCTATTATCTGAGAGGATTGAGGTGTGGATCGTAATTTGAATAATGGGCGGTCTAGCAGTATGATTCTCTTACTCAAAAGGGGTGGATCCTGCATGTCCGAGATGATTTATCTCAAAATGTGGTCATGTGCAGATCTCATCACGGTGAGATATATTGTGGAGTTGTAATATGAAAAACTCTCCTTTAGGTTTCAGCACATCATCCATTCCTCTCTGTCATACCCTTGAAGACCTTGTAATAAAAATTAGTCAACAAAAATTTCACCAGTTAGTTTCCATTACATTGTACTTATTGATATACAATATCTGATGCACCTACGGTAAAATAAATAAAAAAGAAAAATGACAAGTACTCTAAATAAATTCTTAACACCTAAACACCCTGAGTTTTTAAACCGGCTTTATAACCTCGTAATAAAAGAGATGACTGTACAGACCAGTCATGTATTCACTTAGAGTTTTAATGCAGAGAATTTCGCTGTCAACTGCAAACGGTAAACCCCGCGATATGTTCACCAAACCCCACTCAGTTATTATGTTTATTGTACCGGTTGGTACACCCATACGCCGCACATTTGAATTTTCTGCCTTAAAGTACTCCTCTACTGGAGAAACTCTGAACCTTATAAACGGAATTAATTCAACCATTTATCTGAAGATGTCACTGTGTTAATTTCGAATGGTTTTTGTTTACTAATTATCAAGAAGTGTGGACATTCTCTCACAGATGTCTCTACCAAAAACTATGATCATGCACCCTGGTGCGAAGTGAAGGAACTTTTCTTGAAGATATTTTGTATTCATAAGTTGTTTTTTTACTAAATTTCGTTCTTTCGTTTTGTAGGTTGGCAATATTAACCCTTTCCTTCCACCTGGTTTGAATTTACCCAATCAGGAATTTCTGTAATTAATTTCCCTCCAATCACAGGTTTCTTCTTCATTTTTGACTTGTAACTTTTAGCCGACCAATAAACGTCTGTGGGTGTGTCTTAATTATTCATGAAAGGTCTCGAATCTTCCACGAGGGTATAAAAACTGCTGATTTTCTTGTCTCCCGGCCACTTCAACAACATCTAGCTTAGTGTATGGAAGCATAGCAGGGGGCGGGTAGCGCCTCTTTCTTCGGGCAGCAGCTCTTCAACAAGGTAATGGCCGTTTAACATATTTCTTTTTTCCTTGCTAGCTCAGCAGTTTAATCCGCGGGGCAGGTCCGAAACCTTTAATATGTAACCTTTAAACTTAAAACGTGTAAATCTTTTTCCATCTTTGTAAAACTTCATATATCTTTAAATGTAAATCGGGGATAGAGAGTGCTTTACCCTCTCGAGCTCCCCTTCATTTCGACTTGAGGTGACTATGTTTTCGTAAATGATTTTCTAATCTTTCCTAATGTGTTAAAATTTTCTTATACAAGTCACCTATATAGTGTGGGAATAGCCCCTGTGTATCGGCTTAGCGCCACTTAGGTTTTAACAAGCTTTCATGTAGGAGTGCAAGTACTCGCCTCCATTCAATCTTGTATTTTGGGCCATTAATTTAACCCGTTTTGTTTTCCCAGTAGATTGGGTAAGAAATACCCTTGTTTAATTCTTGTAAGTTGTGGCAAGCGATCGCAATGTATGGTATGGCCTTGAATAGGCTTGAAAGATTGAGAGCGGATCAGCTCTTTCTGGTATTTTTTAAGGTGCCTCGGGGAGACGTGACATTTTGATTACTGCGAGCAAGTGCTCCATTGTATTGATGGAATTTCTGCCCTTTTCTAAAATATGTGATTGTGAGCTGAGAGCTCAGAAATTGTTAAACTTTGGGGCTCGTAGCCCAGAATTTGTAAAGACCCCTTAACTTGTGCTTTCGTTTGTAAAGTTGCATTGTACCTGATTTTTCTTTGTTATTTCACCTAGTGAAAATTGTTAAATCTTGTTATCAGTTGAAAATATAACCTTTATTTAAATTTTAAATTCACCTTTCGGACTTGTAGTTAGACCCATTCCAGCCCGCACCTTCTTTCACCTCTGCTGATCCACCAAAACACGGTAACATTTATAATAACCAACATAAACATTTACAGGAAGCAAGCAAGCAAACAAACAAGAAGTAATCAAACGACTGAAGAAACATTCAAGCTATGAATAAGAAATTAAACAAACAAGTAGGTAAATATAAAAAGTAGAAAGCAAGTAAGCAAACTAACGAAAAGACAAACAAGAAATCAAGTAATAATACAACAAGGGAAACCAAGAAAGTACTAATCAAAACAAGAAAATGAAGCAATTATACAAACAAGAAAATATAGTAGCAAATTACAAATAAGAGAACAAATATACTGTACCAACAAGAAAGCAAATAATCAAATATACAACTAAAATAACAACCAAATAACATACAAACGAGACCAAAAAACAAAAAAATCAAGTAAGTATACAAACAATTGTATGAATGAGAAAGCAAGCAAATATACAAAGAAGAAAGGAGGAAGCAAATATTTAAATTATAATAAAGTATATAAACAGGAAAACTAAATAGGTATATACACAAGAAAGGTACAAAGCAAATATATACATAAGAGAGCTTATAGATGTATGCAGAGGATTAAAGTATGAAATAATGGTACAAACAAGTAATCAAGCCAGGATATATACAAGTAAGCAAAAGAGCTAGCAAACAGTAGAAAATGAAGCAGGCAAACAAGTAAGAACTCATGGTTTTACCTTTCAAGAATTTCAAAATATCTAGATCGATTCAGTGACATGTTTTGTTCATACAGATCAGAGAAAGATGCGTGCATTACAACATGGGTATCAATAATGAACTTTATATAAATTGAAAAAATAATTCCCTAACCTGAATACAATACTGTCATTTCCACATTATTCAGCAAACTCTCGCGTTGCAAGCAGTCCAATTCTGAACCTATCGCATCACTGAAGTGTATCTGTCACTTTATACTCCTCTTTATGCGAATTTAATTAAATTTATTGGTCCTGCCTATAATTTATACATTCCAAATAAAACTAAATAAATACGATTTTTATCGACGTTCATGTTTGAATGAAGCGTTATCATATAACACAGATGTAAACCTCTTTCATGTAAGCTTTTAAAATGTGGTACAGTATACTTCAATACAAACGACACGGAAATGTTATTTAATTACATTGGTACTGTACGTGTTCAAAATTGTCACATTGTCCATAAGGTTTATGAAGATTATTGAACATGTTGATGAACGAATGTTGCTGTTATCTTCTCGCGTAATCCGGGAATATTTGTAGATATGTCATCGGTCTTGAAAACTGATTCTTTAATCATGCCCCATATGTAGGAATACATAAGGGGCGTTCAAAATGTTTCCGTCCGACGGCCGTACAGTTATGAATCTGGAAGCCAATGAGGCAAAATCGCCGTGAGCATGGAGGCACTCATCCATCCCACCGGCGCACCAGGCTGAAGATCCCCGTGCAGTAAAACACCGTGTCTCGCTGTGTGAAGAAGTCCGTAACCGCCTGGTGCACATCCTCCTCCGATAGGAAACATCGACCCTTCATGGCCTCTTTGAGGAGACCTAAGACGTGATAATCACATGGGAAGAAATCAGGACTATAGGACAGGTGCTCGAGTGTCTCCCACTTGAGTTCGCGTACCTACTGCGTGGCCCCCCGGATCCACCAGCGCATTGAGTCGAAACGCGCCGCACGGAACTTGGTGCACCATTCCACAACGGTGCTTTTAGACAGACATGCTGTCCCATACACAGTCGTCATTCTCCGATGGATGTCCACCGGTCTTTTTCTTTCGGCATCCAAGTACAGAATAACAGCACATTGGTCCTGCTTGGACGCATTTGGTAATAACGTCGCCATAGTTCCCGTGGCCGCATTTAACGCATGCACGCCGGCACGACACGACTGCTACACTGATCCGTTTGCCTACATGTCCGTGCTCATATATCCGCATCGGAGTCGCGCTACGTGGCATGTCCGCTGCAGCAACGCCCTCAAACGGAAACTTTTTGATCGTACCTTATCAACGAGCTAGAATAACATAGAGTGGCGGAAGCGCTGCCTGGCTGAAGCTAATTGAACGAACATTCGCCATGTTTTCAATGGTCACATAAGCAAGGGGACACCCCACTCGAGTGACAAAAATGTTGAAAATACACATTATAGAATCACTAGTGCAGAGTTAAAGACCGTTAGCCGAAAGCTTAGAGTATTAATCAGAGTGCAGCGTGAGGCCAACATCACGATCAGCAGACTGTAGGGTAATTCGGAAAGGATATAAGGAGAATCGTCATTCAGTCACATACGAACAGGCCACGAAATTGGAACAAGAGCATTACCTTGCTTGGATGTTGTGGTTAAGGGCAAATTACAATAAAAACCGTGGACATAAATTTTTATGACAGAAATCCTTGAAACGAAAGAGACCTGCAATAGGTTAAAGTCTCATTCTGATCATATTAGTGAATCGTCATGAGCATCACTATAATTGTAAAATGTATGTATTGAGTTCGCCTCTGTGGTTTGGTGGTTAGTGTGATTAGCTGCCACTCCCGGAGGACCTGGTTCGATCTCCGGCCCTGTCACGTTTGAAAAGTGATACCAGGTCTGGAACGGGGTCCACTCAGACTCGGGAGGCCATCTGAGTACAGGTGGTTCGATTCCCACCTCAGCCGTCCTCGAAGAGATTTTCCGTGGTTTCCCACTTTTTATCCAGGCTAATGCCGGGATGGTACCTAACTTCCATCCCTCTTCCTTGCCTATCCCTCCCAATCCTCCTGTCCCCCACAAGATCCCTGTTCAGCATAGCAGGTGAGGCCATCTGAACGAGGTACAGGCCTTCCTCCCCAATTGTAATCCCGACCAAAAGCCTCACGCTCCAAGACACTGCCCTTAAGGCGGTAGAGGTTGGATCCCTCGCTGGGTCCAAAGGAAAAGCGAACCCTTTACGGTAAATTGATTAAATAATAGTAATAATAATATAATTCTTTATTATATTGTATGGGACATATTTTTTTCTCAATACCGTATCATATTGGAATTACTAGCTTAAAGATAACCTTGAGAGTTGTCCATTATGAAGTGTAGCCTAATTTTAAACATTAATGCGACTGACATCAACAATAAACACTTCATAAATTTCACAAACAGCAGTAAAATACTGTATTTACCATGCTTTGTGTACGTTGGACTGAAATAGGCCCACATCAAACCACATTTTAAAAAATGAATATCAAATTTCAATTAATCATACACCATCAACAAGAGATGGCAACAAAAATGAACTCTCAGGGGCAAAAGATAACACAGATACCAAGAAATCACAAGTCGAAAACAGGGAACATTATCAATCACCATAGGTATGCAACACCTTACTTCGATGAGCATACAACTGGCATTCTTGAAGGCGAGAATCTAACTCTTCACTTCTTAAAACTTACTGTGTTCAATCGCCACGCATAATCTCCCTGCCATATGATCATATGTTCTCGTGCCAACTCGCTTTAATTGGCTTCTCCAAACATGGCTGCCTTCTATGAGCTTGCTCCTCTGTTATTCTACTGTGTAGAGATGAGAAGAATCCAAGAATGAGGAATTTGGCCTGCAAGCACGAACTTCCTGTTCTGCCCAGACAGATCGGCTCTTATCTGCTCTTATCTGCTACACGAAAACATTGACTCACACTTTGCCGTTTGCTGGATTACAACTGACAAGAGCGAATAGCTGCCAGTTGAAGATAATATAAAGTCGCCTGGGTAGTAGCGGAGTTGCTATGGTAACCATTGAGTCACTGGCTCTGCTGGTGAAAAGCCCTTCGCCCCGTGCCTCATCGGGCATATGCATTCTTCTGATCTCCCAACGGTACCTGCGGAAGGGTAAGTGACTGCCCCGCGGCGTGGGCTGTAGCTTCTCCTTGCAACATCAATTGGAGGAGTAAATTTCTGGCACAACAAAAACGACGCAAATCCCGCATGAATGGGGTAATAATGATGTATCTGTAGGCTACGTGGCCTACCGTTTTGGGATACTGTGGAGCACCCTCGACGACATAAAATAATATTCCATGACCGGACACGGGACACAAATCGTTACCAGCGCATTGTGTACTGGTTTCTGTATAATGTCAGGCTCTTCAAACCCTGAAAAGCGAGTCGTTTGTCGATTTATATGGCTATGAATATAAATTTGACTTTAATCTGAAAACCAAATGTTGCAGAAGAAATCTGGATCATCATAATTGTCATGGACAACATTAGGCTGCAATACTGTAACCCGGCTCTCTTACAGTTTTCTGTTATACGCTGAGCAACTTGAATGCGGTACGCAAATCCATGCAGCTATTTTAAAGATTCACCGAACTGATCTTCCACTCAAACCGTATTTCAGCGATGTTCATTACAAACTAAGCTTCGCGAATTCTAAAACCTCCCTCTCGTTTGTGGTGACGGTTCTCGGGTGCTCTGTTGTTCCCTTTCATTGGCGTAAGACTGATCCCGTATTACGATGGCTAATATTGTCCTGTTATTTGTTTCCTCCACTCCTAATAATGTATTTTAAAGTGAAGCAAGCTCGGTCAATTATGACGCCCCGCTCCGTCTTCTCTGCTGCGAGAACCAGAATTGCAGGAATCAACAACAAAACACTGAACCCACAATAAGTCAAACTATTATACACAACCATAATTCGGAAGTAACTTCAATCGTTACATTTTACAAAATTTATTTTTTCCTGTAGTTTACTTTTTGAAATAAAATTGTAATCGTAACATTCCACTAATTGATACACATCTCACGGAAGCAGAAACGGGAGAAAATTGATGATTAAGATAACTTTTTCAGCCCTACTACAGCAGATTCAGTAGCTTCACCAGTTCTGCATAAGTACTTCCTTACCTTTCCATTACTTTCAAAGACATTACAACAATATTCTTAACCCTAGAATGGTAACAAGGAAATTTAACGCTTATTGGTAACTATTCGCTTCCAATGCGTACACGGCGCAAGACAACGTCTGTACTATCTCCTATGTTTCTTTTCGCCAACGTTCTTCATGTTAACTAACATACATCACTAAGTACGGAGGTGAATTAATTATTCTCTTTCCAACACAAGATATACAAGGCACAAGTGGTACATAAAAATAAACACCTGTAAAAAGCTGGACTCTCAAGACAGTCTTACTAGCTTGTTGAAAGTAAATGCTTGTTCCAGAAGTAACTCAAGTAAAAGAAAAATAACCTACAACATATTCGATAAAAACTCATATGAAATAAACTAGAAAGAATCACACCAATTGATGGTAACTATGCGCCTCTCAGGCGCACTACATTACGTAAGAGGGTTATTACTCACCGAACGTGGACAGGAACACGGCTGGGACGTGACACACGTAGGGAGGGGGGGGGGGCTGTTTGAAGCATAGCTGGAGGGTAGGGATGCCCTGTCACGGTCACTCGCTTTGGCGGGCATTTACATTTGCGTGTACGTCTATGAGGCGTACTATTACCATTCTAGGGTTAAAAATGAACACAGGTATTCCTCAAAGTGCCCCTATAGGGCGTGTTTTCAGTAAATGTAAAGATGTAATTTCCCCCTTAAGACGCCGAGGATTAGAGATGAGAGTTTTAAGAACCTATTATTATTATTATTATTATTATTATTATTATTATTATTATTATTATTATTATTATTATTATTATTATTTACAAGTTGCTTTACGTCGCACCGACACAGATAAGTCTTATGGCGACGATGGGACAGGAAAGGACTAGGAGTGGGAAGGAAGCGGCCGTGATCTTATTAAGGTACATCCCCAGCAATTGCCTGGTGTGAAAATGTGAAACCACGGAAAACCATCTTCAGGGCTGGCGATAGTGGATTTCGAATCCACGATCTCCCGAATATAAGCCCACGGCTGCGCGCCCCTAACCGCACGGCCAACTTTCTCAAAGAACCAATTAGTTTATTTGCAAAGTACTGTAAATAGAAAATCATTTCAAACGCTAAAAGTCATTAACTAAAATAAAAATTATGGAAAAAGTTTAGTTCGAAAGTTCCAAGGTATCAAATTTAGTCTCACTCAGTGATGAAAACCACTTAATGCCTCTACGCTACAAGAAACAGGAAATGAAGCATCTTTTCCCTTGCAAACTTTTGCATTATTACAGCCCATCCGGAAAAAAGTCAGGCGATTTCCATAAGACTACCGTTCCGTAAAGTAATTGTACTTTTAATGATTACATGTTGAAAAAGTAATTTTTAATCGTAATTGAGTAAAATGTTCCTCAAGAAACTATGATCGAGCCCTGTTACTTTCTTCTTGTACTCTTCCCATCACTGTATACAACATATAAATACTTCACTAGGGAAACGTGGACAGCTGATGAGCAATACTTTCGGTATTGTTTGTTTTACCACATCTCCATTATATAAAGCCGTACGGCTGACTCATTGACTGACATAAATGATTGACCACTTCCAGATGAGGTAGAAACTTGAAATTCGGCAGTCTGATAGCTATTAGGCTGTAACTTAAGGAAAAATTTCAAAAAGATTTATATATTAGCCCCGCCAAAACAAAATGGCGGACTCAAATTTCCGGTGTGCTAAAAAATCGAAATTTGGCAAAATTATAGCTGTTACCCTGTAACCGACGGGGAAATTATATAAATTTCCAATGTTTAACTTTTTACCCCCAAAAAATATCGAAATGTTGAAGCAATTTTATGCCAGTTCATGCAAGAGCTGCATTTTCAGATTTTACGTCATTTTGTACATTATCCATAAATAATTTTACTGTTTTACACACTTATAAGACCGATGGAACCATGAAATTTTGCAGGCTCATTGGAACGTCTTTGGGTCATATGTGAGCAAAATGCATGATTCTAGCACCGTGTAAGAATGGAAAAACGGAAGGAATATATGGACACTGTATTCTTAATCTAAGGTTCTAAACCAATCTACGGTGTACCAGATGCAGATAAGACAAAACATAACGGAACGAAAATGTAGAATGATTCAACCACGATACACCTACCAAGTTTGAAGACTATAGCTGCCCATTAGGTTTGGAAAATAATTTCTCATTTTGTAAGAATCGTACGTAATTTGCACCAGGTCGAAACGTTTACCTCTATCTTTGCTATAAATCGTGAAATTTGCCAAATTTTAATTTTCTAGGGCAATGTAACACGGCGTCAGCCATTTTGTTTGGGGGAGGGGCGAAAATTTTTAAATTGAACTTTTTGGAATTTTCCTTAGGTTCCAGGCTAATAGCTATCACATTGCCAAATTTTACGAGAAAATATTATAGAACCAAATATGTAGGCGAATATATGGGCCGTCTTGTCGCGCAATCAGTTTTTCGTAACGACGTACCGGCTCGTCACAGTAATTTTCCATATGACCACTTCTAATGTAGAAGACTTGGGGGTTTGGAAGCGGAGCCCCCAACGAGCGAAAGCGAGTTATTGTATAAAACGCCATGGCTCACTGACATAAATGTTTACCCACTTCGGCATAAGGTAGGAACGTTAAAACACAATACCAACCACCACACAAATACGCAACAGTGAATAAATCCCTCTACAGAGGGTTGGCGTCAGGAAGGGCTGGGCCAGATCCACAAGTTTAAAGGCTGTCATGACGATTCTTCTAGAACGATAATGGTTCCTTGGCAGTGAGTGTAATTTTAAGTTTCGTGCATTCCTAATTCGTGATACAGTGATCCGAAGTAACTGTCCATTTACTGTATACAACTACCAAAGATATAATTTACAATAACTATATCTTCTTTGACTATTGAATTTTCATGACCGCATTGTAATCGAAACCGACTTTCAACCTATTGGGTCGTGTTACGTACATTTAGTACGTGTTGAAGAGATGATAAGTACACAACAAAAATGGCCAACTGAACACCAGTGGGATCTGTAACATGACCTAATAGGTCGAAAGTTGGTTTCGATTACAATGCGGTCGTGAAAATTCAATATTCTTTGACTTGGCCCTCAACGGGCGACTTGCACGCACTCCACAGTGTGATGGCAGTAGTGCTAGAACTGTAGCGTAGATCCTTTCCAACAGAGAAAAGATGACCTTGGCCACCATAGCTCAATTGGTAGAGCAACCTACACGAAATCCGGCGATTGTGGATTCGGATCCAATGATTAGAATTGTACAGTATGTATATATCTTAACATTATATTAGAATAAGGCATTCTTGTTTAATTAGTTTTTAGTATTGTTTTATAATGTGAAATCGCTATTAAGCAGGTTCACCAACAGCTGATGATGATCTATTTACGGGTCGAAACCGGTACTGTTTTAATGTAAATAATTCTAAGCATTTTGAAAAATGAAGTATTGATTAGGTGGAAAACTCACCCTTCATACTTGTGTGCCCAAATTATCAATGTGAACAATGAAGCTGATGGATTATATATCTCAGGTACTTAAATGTGTCCGTCATTACCAGTGGTTCACCCGCTAGACAGACTGTATTAGGTACTGTAAATTGTTATTCTGTAGTCCGTTGTATACATCGTGCTTTCGATCGCTCTATCACGAGCTATTGACATTCACAAAACTTAAAATTACACACACTACCGTGGAACCATTATCGTTCTAAGCTGAAAGTTTCTCGTCGACAGCTCCGCAACTATTAGCACCGTTTCTTAGAATAATAATTATGATAAAAATGATTATCATCTCGTTGTCTTGACGCTTTGTCGTCGTGGCCTGTGAGGTGGCAATCAACTACGGATGGGCCCGAAGGCTCCTTGAACATTGGGACGAAATAATAGGTAGGGATTTGTGAGAGAGAAAGATGTTGCGCGCATGGCTGGAGCACTGAGGTTAAATTTGGAGGAGCTTGGAAGGATGTTCAAGGAATTGCCACCTCGCATCACCCCACCTCACCTCCCGTGTGATGTTGGGTGACAGTTCAACGTGTTCAAGGATTGCCACCTCGCATCACCCCACCGCGCCTCCCGTGTGATGCAAAGATGAGCTGAGAGCTCACATTGTTCAAGGAATTGTCACCTCGCATCACCCCACCTCACCTCCCTTGTGATGCCAAGATGAGGTGTCAACTCGCTGAGTGTATGGGTAGACATTCAGTACCGAAGTGCGGCTAGACCAGGGAGTGCCATTTGACAGACTGAGGGAAGAGAGGAAATCTCTTCTGAGAGGAGAGTGGAGGAATCGGGGAGGTATTCAAGAACACCCGAGAATGGCTACCACACTCATCACCCCATCTCACCTCCCGTGTGATGCGAAGATAAGCTTACAACTCGCGGAACGTATTTTATGCACTTCCTTGAGGTCACCTTCATTCATACCTTGTTGGTCCTGGAACATGCAATCCTCTTTACAATTAAAACAATTACACTCACCTCCCGCACAAACAATTCATTATTACACACTCTTCTATTGACGCTGACCATATAGCTTATGTGCGGACCACACAGCAAACGTGGAGCCACCTAACAATACATCGTGAAAGGTTTCGCATTTTTCTATTCATATTCTGCCAGAATACGAAGGGAGAATGTACAACACTCATATATATTATACTTTATTGATGTCCTCTTCAAAAAAACGGGTACCTTGTTAACTACTTATTTGCCATCCGAAGTGCTATACATTGTTGCTTCAGTCGTCAGATCATGAACGCATCTCCTAACAATAACATAATTTCACTTTACGTGTACTTTGTATTATTTATCATGTTGTAGGTGCATTTATGTTTAAAGAAACTCACTCCTTTTTCGTCAAATTAACGATTTGTATATAACAACAATTCTCACCGGTAGTAAAAGTAACAAAGTGTGCCAGTTTCCGTAAGTTTTTTAAGATCCAAAAGTAATTTGAAGGTTATAATTTACAAATGAAGTTGGTGTGTTATTTGTTGAGCAACTTCTTACAGAATTCAGATGTTGATTAAGTATTAGTTAATTAATCCGTTTTTCACATGGTACATTTCGTTTTCGTAATGAGTAGATAAAAATTCATTTTTACGTTGATTGTACTGTATCTTCACAATAGGTATGAGCGCTAGAGTCCAGCACTTAATTAGCAATTAAGTGCTACATTGTATGTATTCATAACGCATTACTTTGGTGACAGCGCAGCTTCTAGCATTTCACATTTTAACATAATATGTACCTACATGTGATAAACTACTGAACGTTTAACTTTTACTTTCGTCAGTTTCTTTAAAAGACTATCAAACGCCACTGAACCAAATTCATAGTAAGATATTTATCATTATCTGAATTAGAGAGATTAAATTAATAATTGGTTCCCTTGAGAATGGCTATAAGTAAAAACAAAACAAGTTAGATACCCATAATAGTATAATACATCACTCTACAAACGGTTGGAGTTAGGAAGGGCCTAGTCCACACCGCAGACACAGATCCCAGGTGCGAATTCCCAAGGTGAGGAAAAATTTAAAAAAAAAGAAAGGAGAAAATTAAATCGGCTGAACACATACTCTAATTCCTCTAAACATCCTGTGGCAGTGTGCAAGCCACTGTGAATTTACTAAATGTCACCACAAACCTCTATTTGCAAATAGTGCTGAGGCGTCATTTAGTTCTATACCGCTTATCTTTAAGTCTTTAGAAACTGAGTCTAATCGTCGCCGTCTTGGTTTCCCTCTACTTCTCTTACCCTCCAAAACAGAGTCCATTATTACCCTAGGTAACCTAATCTCCTCCATTCTCCCTACATGACCCTACCACCGAAGCCAGTTTATGCTCACAGCCTCATCCTTCGAGTTTATTCCTAACTTAGCCTTTATCTCCACATTCTGAGTACCCTCCAGCCATTGTTCCACCTCTTTGTACCAGCAATTATTCACGCCATTGTTATGTCTGTTACTTCTAACTTATGAGTAAGATATCCTGAGTCCACCCGCCTTTCACTCCTATAAAGCAAAATTGGCCTGAAAACAGACCGTTTTAAACTTAGTTTCGTCGATAGCTGACTTCCTTCTTACACAATACTGTTGATGGCAACTGCGAGCTCACTGCATTCGCTTTTCTGCAACTTGAATCAATCTCACGTGCTATACTACCATCCTGGGAGAACACGCATCCTAATACTTCAAATTATCTACCTGTTCCAGCTTTTCATCACCAATCTGACATTCACTTCTCTTGGATTTCTCACCTACTAACATCAAATGAGTCTTCCAAAGGCTATTTCCATGCCATACTCATTGCACCTATTTTCAAGATCCAAAATATTAGATTGCAGGCTTTCGGCATAATCTGCCATTAAGACCAAGTCGTCAGCATAGGCCAGACTGCTTACTATATTTTCACCTAACTGGTTCCCTCCCTGCCACTCTATACCTTTCAGCAGATGATCCTTGTAAACGACGAACAACAAAGGTGAAAGATTACAGCCTTGACTAATCCCTGTAAGTACTCTGAACCAACTCATTCTACCATCAACTCTCACTGCCGCCCAATTGTCAACATAAACGCCTTTGATTGATTTTAATAATCTGCCACTAATCCCATAGTCCACCCATATGGCAAACGTCTTTTCCCTCGACACTCTGTCATATGCTTTCTCTAGATCTACGAAACATAACTGAATATTCCTCTCGTAGCATTTTTCAATTACCTGACCCATACTGAAAATCTGATCCTGACAGCCCCTCTACACTGACTTTTATCCAACTTCCTCTCAAAAATTGATCGCACGCTCCCTTCCAAGGTGCCAGTAAATACTTTTTCTGGTCTGTTAACCAATGAGATACCTCGATAGTTGTTGCAGTCCTTCCTGTTCCCTTCCTTATAGATAGGTGCAATTAATGTTTTTGTCCAATCTGAAGGTACCTTGCCAACACTCCATGCTAATCTTATTACTCTATGGAGCCATTTCACCTCTGCCTTCCCAATGTATTTTACAACTTCAGGTCTAATTTCATCTATTCCAGCTGCTTTATGACAACGGAGTTTATTTACCATCTTTTCCACTCTTCAAGCCTAATTTCACCAATACCACTTTCCCCCTCCCCACGAGCTCGGTTGTTCGCGACGTCACCAGGAAGATTTCCTTTTACGATGAGATTTTCAAAATATTCCTATCACCTGTCCAGTGATTCCCTGGGACTATTATGATTTCACCTGAATTACCTAAAACACTATTCATTTCCTTTTTCCCTCCCTTCCTAAAATTCCTTATTACTGTCCAAAAAAGTTTCCTGCGCTTGACACAGCCTTTCCAGGTTATTATCAAAATCTTCATAAGAATTCTTTTTAATTCAAAAACTATTTCTTTCGCTCAGTTTCTTTCCTCCTGTCTGCCTGGGCCCTTGTTTGGAGCCATTTCTGATACGCTTTCTTTCTACATTTACAAGGCGCTCTCATGTCATCATTAAACCAAGACTTTCGCTTTTTCCCATCATTACATACAGTTGTTCCAAGGCAGGAATGCCTGTTTCTAACGCAGCATCCCTGTATGCCTGAATCTACTTACTGTCCACTGTTGGAAACTTCTCACTAATCATATCCATGTACTTCTGTCTAATTTCCTCGTCCTGGAGATTTTATAACCTTCTTTGTTTACAGACTGATTTTATTTTTACTATCCAAATCCTGGAGATACTTAGTTCACTACAGATCAGATAGTGGCTTGAATAATCGAAAAATCCTCGGAAACCCCGTACATTCCTAACAGATTTCCTGAATTCGTAGTAGGTTACGATATAGTCTATTATAGATCTGGTATCCCTATCCTTACATGTGCTGTGGTGAATAACCTTATGCTTGAAGAACATATTCGTAACTACTAAACACATACTAGCACAAAACTCCAGCAAACGCTTCCCATTCTATTAGCTTCCATAGCTTCCCCACATTTACCAATCACCCTTTCGTATCCTTCAGCTCTATTCCCAACTTTCGCATTGAAATCGCCCATTAGCACTAGTCTATCCTTGCTGTTGATCCTGAGCACGATGTCATTCAATGCTTCATAAAACTTGTCAACATCCGCATCTGCACTCTCACATGGTGAATACACGGAGACAATTCCAGTTCTAATTCCTCCAACTGACAAATCTACTCACATCATTCGCTCATTTACGTGCCTAACAGAAACTATGTTGCGTGCCATGGTATTTCTGATAAAGAGCCCTACCCCAGACTCTGCCCTTCCCTTTCTAACACCCGTCAAGTACACTTTATAATCTCTTCCTCGTTATCTCCCCTTACCCGAACATCACTTACTCCTAGCACATCCAGATGCATCCTCTTTGCAGACTCAGCCAGTTCTACTTTCTTCCATAAGCCCCATTAATATTAGTAGCTCCCCATAGAATTCCATTTCGTTCGCCAAGTTGTTTCCAAGGAGTCCCTCGTCTGTCAAATGGGAGTAGGACTCCGTTACTCCCTTAGGTCCGAGGCTTGCTTAAAATACTCTGATCTCGATAAATTCTGTGAAGCAGGATGCTACTCTTACTTACACATAGTCGCAATGAGTATCACTCTCTAACGGGTTAGGGACCACTGGCGGATTGTATAGTCCTAGCCGCCTGAGCACAAGGAGGTCCATGAGTTAGAATATGTCCGATATGCCCACTCCCATTCCATAGTAAGTGGTATCACGACTCTCAGGGCCATATACTAGGCCACTCAGCCGTTGTCGAACTAGGACGTGTCTACAGTAACCCTCAACATGAATAATAAGAAGAAGAAGAATACGTGTATAAGGTCCATTCTATTGCTACAAATGTCACGGTGCTAAGATTTTGTCCGCATGTGTTCTTTAATATTTCGGACGCCAGGGACACGGATTTGTCATTGTAAACACTTTCGCATTCCACTGTCCTTAACCAAAATCGAATCAGATATCTCGATAATAGAACAACAACTAAGCGACGCCGCCACTCGCATCGATTACTACAATTATTTGTTATATCATGCACATTATTGCCGTGTCTGACCTAAAAAGTCAGATAAGGCATGCAAAATGAAGTAATATGGAATTATTTTCTTGACCACGAGACAAACTGATTGACATATCACATGTTCTGTTCTTCAGTCCCATTGCCACTGTATTACTAAATAAATAATCCTTAAATACAGGTATCTTCTGTATTTCTCCCGGAAAAATATCTAGTTGCATAAAGGCTTTTCTGAATTGTGTCTCTCCTCTCACTGAGTTGACCTCTAAGACAGCCCCAGCACTTCCGGAATGAATACACGTCACGCTATTCCCTCGTTCTAGGAAATGAATCGCTTACATCTGAATTCAAGTTCTGGTAAATCAAGCTCAGTGCCAAGAGAAATTCTGACTTGAAAATAAACCTCTTTTACTCCTTAAGATAGCTGATTATTGGTCTGTAACATTTCACCACGTTTGCTATCTATACAAATATTATAAATCAAAGCAAAGCAAAGTCACCTCCGTACAGGCCATGAAGGTCCTTGGAGGAGTGGAAGATAAAGGCTTACCCCATTGTTAACCTCGGCACGTGATGGGGTAGAGTGGTTAGTTCTACCCCGCCACCTTGGCGCCCCAGGAATTAACCTGGTACTCATTTTTTGTGTACACTGAGTGAACCTCAGGGTCATATGCACCTCCGGAAGTGGAAATCTCGTTTCTTAAATTTTACGACTTCCTGACGGGGATTCGAACCCACGTCCTTCCGGGCGAACCGAGCACGCCTTTACCGATAAATATTATAAATATGTTCTCGATACATTCGATTCCTCAATACTATTTTATTTAAGAACTAGCTACGAAATTCTACATTGTATACAGAATTCTAGGTTAGGTAGTGTACACGTTGTGCGTAAAATTGTATTAAATTGAATAGCTCTTAACGTTACCCCAGAAACGCGATGGGGAAGTCACCAAACGTCTTTTCTCATATAAAGACTGGGTTAGGGAATTTTTCATTGTAATTGTAGACCCTCTTTCCTACCATCAGTCACAATCAAGTTGGGAAATTTTCATTATAATGGCAGACTTTCACTTTCCACCTGCCTTTTTACATCCTCATAAATTGACTGTCTTAGTGGTTTTCCCAACTGAAGTCAACATAAGTCTTTACAACGACGTCAGTGGGAATGTCGCTATTAAAAACAATGTTATCATAAGAAATACTCGATAAAATGAAAAACCACACATTTCCTCACTTTTAACATACAATAGTATGCCACCGATCTAACAGTCCAAAATTCCAGAGCTGGAATAACCAGACCGCAGACAACTGTAAACATTCCTCTGCTGTATTCCGTTAAGTTTGCATACTGCTCACTCAAATCAGCGCGCCAGAGTAGGGATCGAACCAGTGTGTTACGTACGTACCGGTAGAATCAGAAAATTTATGAAACCAGAGGAAAGGCATGGTAAAGAAGAAAGTTATCTAACACCCCGGCTATTCCCCATCGATATTCAGGCAGGCTGCTGTATTCGATACGCAGCAATAATCCCATCTATCGGAGATGAGTGGCAGCTTAAGAGACAAAGAACATCACAACAAACAATGGTCAATTTAGTGTTATTGTTGATCAATTTTGTGAGCTTTCGACATTGTAGGCCTTCACTTTTAGTTTTCTTCCGACTCTGAAATGCTACTCTTACCATAGTGGGCACGGTAAAACTGAATTAAACATAAATGATCAGAAATTGTATTCTCTATAACCCTTGTTATGTACTGTAGTACTTTTCGATAGGACCAGTAACACAGGTACCGGAACTTAAAAATTAAATTTTAGGCGTCTTCCCCTAAACTACCATTTCATCCAGGCTGAATAAAATTATTTATATCTTAGACTGTATTTTCTTATTCCCCGACTATACATACCGATTTTCATCAAATTCTGTTAACCAATTTGCTTGTGGCTCGGCGATGATATGGACTTAGCAACAAAAATACAAATTCATGAATGTGTCTGTTATCACAGCCGGTGCGGTAAAAATGTATTAGACACAAAAGATCGGAAATTAAATTCTATATAACTTTAGTCATGTAGTATTTATCGATAGGACCACTAATAACATAAATATTTGAGAATTAAATTTTAGGTCTTCCCCTAAACTACAATTTTACTCAGCGTGAATAAAATGTTTTATAGCCAGGATTGTAGTGGCTCATTTCCTGACTTCACATACCGATTTTCATTAAATTCTCTTCAGCCGTTTTCTCGTGATGCGCGTACAAACATACAGACAGATAAACAGAAATGATGGAAAATTAAACATTTCCTTGTTACTATGGACTTCTTCGATATAGAAATACTATTCTTTTTAAATTCTGAGCAATGTAGAGACAAAACTCTTATTTTATATACATAGATGAAAGTATCGAGTACCGAGACGAATAACAAATATTGCGATCGAGTATCGACAAAAACTGGTATCGACCCATCTCTTATAAATAAAATTACCACTTTACCTGTTCACCTCGAATATTTTACACATGCTTCATTTTTTCCCGCGATTAGGTAAACAAAAGTCTAAAATAAGTTCAGTTCAATTTTAGTCTGCCTGTTTTTGTTTTTTGTTTTTTGTTTCTGATGTTTCTTTGTTGCTGTTGGGATTTTTCTTGCGACATCACGGGAAAATGGCAAACACGAATTTCATGAATCTCGGTATTTACTTTAAGTACATCGATGGTGTAGGTGGCAAGAACGGTATGGGTAGACCAAGGTATGAATATGACAAACAGATTAGAGCAGATGTAGGATGCAATAGTTACGTAGAAATGAAAAGGTTAGCACAGGATAGGGTGGCATGGAGGGCTGCATCAAACCAGTCTATGGACTGATGACTCAAACACACATCGATGGCCAGGTTGTGTTTAAGGCTATATATAATTTTATTAGTATACAGTGGCGTAGTGATATTAAGGGGGCTTAAACGGAAAAAATCAATTTTTCTCTTTAAAATTATCTGCATTAAAATATCATAAAGAATTAAACGTTGTTCAAAATGTTATGTTCGATTTATCATATTTCATGTCTTTATACCGTTCGAGTATAATAACAACGGAGATCAAATTAAATCCACAGCCTGTTTCCAGTCATTCGACCGGCTCAGGAATGGAATGAATGAGGCCCCATCTCGCGGCTGCCTGTCGCACTCCTCTAGGGCAATGATTAATGAATGACTGGCATATGAAGTGAAATAGTATTGGAGAGTATTGCTGGAATGAAAGATGACAGAGAAAACAGGAGCACCCAGAGAAAAACCTGAACTCAGCAAGTGGCTGCGCGGTTTTCGTCACTTATCTACCAGCTTGCATTCGGTAGATAGTGGGTTCGAACCACATTGTTAGCAGCCCTCAAGACGGTTTTCCGTGGTTTCTCATTTTCATTCCAGTAATAGATGAAGTCTTAAATTTTATTCGTATGTTATGGAAATAATGTAGATTTAGCCTTCCTCAAACTATAGGCTTTATATAATCACACTGTTATTATTAAGGATAATAGAAATTAGCTAATCATGTCATAATTGTGTAAATAATCATCTTCATCATCATCAACATTTTCCTATTTTTCCTATTCTTTATTATTACACTTTATCATCATATTGTATTGTTTAGTAGTTGCAAGATGTTTCAATTGTAAGTCTATTTAAACACTATGTAAATACTGTATGTACCGGTCGAGTTGGCCGTGCGGTTAGGAACGCGCGGCTGTAAGCTTGCATCCGGGTGATAGGGGTTTCGAACCCCTTTGTCGACAGCCCTGAAGATGGTTTTCCGTGGTTTCCCCCTTTCACACCAGCAAATGCTGTGGATGTACCTTAATTAAGGCCACGGCCGCTTACCTCCAACTCCTAGGCCTTGTCTATCCCATCGTCGCCATAAGACCTATCTATGTCGGGACAACGTAAAGCAAAATTGTTTAAGTTTTTTTAACTCTCCCGCCTCCGCTTGGTCTAGCATAAACCTCGCGTGTACCACGGAACCCAGCGGTGAGAGGCCGGCTCGCTGCCATGTGAGTCACGGAGGATTTACAATAACGGAGATACTCTCTATTATTAGGTTTTTCACAAACTTCGAAATATCTCCAAAATAGTAGTTATATTTAAAAAGTGTGCTCTACAAAACTGATAGAGCATTTAATTCCAGTATGTTGTTTTGGATATATTTTAACGTGAGAGCTATAATAATGGAGATAATCACGAATTTGGATTTTATTAGTAAGAAACACTGACGTGTGATTACAGTATTGTTCAGTCGTCATGGCAAAGAACTAACTGGCGATGGTGGTAATAATAATAATAATAATAATAATCGTATGGCCTCAGCTACCGTGTGCAGACATTTCAATTTGACGCCATCTGGCTGTCTGCTCATCAATTTCGACGTTCCGTTTTACTCTAGGCCCACTAGATGGCAGACCGAGTAAACCGAAACTCTCTTGGGCGTCTATGGCTGAGATTTAATGAATTTTGTCGGGTAAACACCAAATGTGTCACCAGAGATCTTTTACATGCCGATATCGTACGACATGGAGTGTCGAATGGACTTTTGTCCGCCCTTCAAAAATCCGACTACCTCTGCCGGGTTTGAACCCGCTATCTTGGGATCCGGAGGCAGACACTCTACCACTGATCCACAGAGGCAGCTGGCGATGGTGGTGTTTGTTGTTTAAAAACCGTGTTCTCATTATCCCCTATTGACTAGGAAAGTGAAATTGCGTGTGGCTTTCAGCGCCGGGAGTGTCCGCGGACAGGTTTGGCTCGCCAGGTGCAGGTCTTTTGATTTGACTCCCCTGGGCGACCTGCGCGTCGTAATGAGGATGAAATGATGATGAAGACGACACACATACCCAGCCCCCTTGCCAGAGAATTTAACCAATTAAGGTTAAAAGTTCCCGACCCTGCCGGAAATCGAACCCGGGACTCCTGTGACCAAAGGCCAGCATGCTAACCATTTAGGAATTAGGAAAGTAATAATGACTATCGATATGAGAATATAAAATGAGGGAACTCTTTCGAAGAATGATTAAAAAGGAAGAATTGAATGTCTAGGCCAGGAGTGCCCTAATGTCATAACCTATAATGTCTCAAACTCCAACAATAACATGTCACTCACTGACTGGCTATTGTTGTTAGCTGAGATGCGCTATTTCTCTCCTGCTACCACTCATCTCCGCTAAATGGTATTGCCGCTATTACACTTCAACGATGTGTACACAACGGCTAGTTTTATATATAATAGCCAGTTCCTCCATTATAAGTACTGAAAAATTATCTCAAAGACTGAAAGGCCTAGGAAGCTGTGAGATAGCATACAGCTAAACCCCACAGGACTACCTGGTGACAAATATTTACCATGGGGCTTAATTCCAAAAAAAAGGAGTCTTTACTATTATTGTTACTACTACTGTTACAATTACTATTTACTTTTATCGTAATATCGATTGACTCCCTCTTAGAAAAATTTAACAAGACAGTTTTGAATTAAGAATTTACTAGAGGCGTGAAATGCGATGCGAAGTTTGTACTACAAATATAAAAATAGATTACCAAAAACTTGAGTGTTTTTGGAGCTGCAAGTTTGCATTCAAGTAGTTCCTAACCCAAAGAGAACAGGAATACTTGTTGACAAACAATCCCCACTGGAATACCAACAGAAAAGGTTTTCCAGCAAATCTGAAATTTCAACAGGATAATTTTTCACACTTATTTTTCACGCTTCAAAAAGTTGGCTGCCCCGCCCTCCACTTCATCAATATAGATTTTCTTCTCGCAGAGAATTAAACTTTTCCCAAGGGTAGCTGAATGTTGCCCTCACCAGAAAGAAGTTCTAGGAAATTATCTGAAATTCTGTTCCAGATAATGTGGACCAAGGCCGTTTAGGCCTCCTGTGAAATGGAAAAGTGTTTACAAATACGGTATAATGTTCATACGGAAATATTTACTGCAGTTTCTTTCTTACTATTGAGTAAATATTTCATTTAAAGATCCTGCAAACAAAAACCACCTTTTAAGTACCCTGAGCCAGATCTTTCACACTGCGGAGTGTTCAGTTCCTTTCCGCTCCTACGGGACAACATTCTGTCACCTCGGCGTCTCCGAAAACCGAAAAATAGTTAGTGGGACGTAAAGCCATTATTATTATTATTATTATTATTATTATTATTATTATTATTATTATTATTATTATTATTATTATTATTATTATTATTATTCCGCTCCTCCTCATGAAAAAAGCACGTAAACTATCCACGTAAAGGATGACTATGCCCAATGTTGCTTGTCTTTACCTATATTCAGCCCATAATATCTAAATAAAAGTGTACATTAATGCATTAAAATATTCTTCAGGGCGATATTAATACACCTTAAGCTCACCGAACCTGTTCCTTAATTAATTAAGGTCAAAGCCAATACCTTATCCGTCCATCTGAGCGTCACCCGGTCTTTCGCAGGCTTTACTTTTTATTGCCCTTACCACATTTCTTCGAAGGCACTGACCTCTTCCATTATTTTTATTAATGTTGAGGGAGGATCGTTGTCTAGGTGAAAAGCGTCTGCTGTTTTAAAGTAATGCTAAACAGAAGATATTAAATAAAAGGTACTGTTTACGTATGAACCCGTCCGACGCAAAGGAAATATTGTCATACATGTCAAGGGGCCGATAGGCAACCTAGCGTACATTACTGTGTCGAGGGAAGCGTATCAAACATACTCAACAAAATTCCCTACAACCGCAAAAAGCGCCCACGCTGCAAAGACTGATTCTGAGAGATAATTATATTAAGGGCTAATGTTGTCGTACCCATCCTACTTATCCGTGGGTTGCAATTATCTTAATGAATGTAGCTGTCGAAGATGTCCGTGCTGTTGGGTAGCTAATTTGATTCTTTTTCCTCATCTATCACAACATTAGAACATGATTCAATTTTCCACATAATACTGGGTAACCACGTATTACGCTGTATTTCCTTGTCAAAGACGATATTCGAACCCGTAGCAACCTTATCAACTAGACCGCAAAGATTGACATTCCCAATACTTTAATTTTAACTAATGAAACAAATGGTGTCTCACAATAAAAATATTAAGCATGTAAAGACATTGTACCCACTATGGATTAATACGTCATTTCTAATTTGTTAATTATATTCATGATGCTTAGTCCTTATTGGTGATTCTCATGGCAAATCACGGGTTTATCAATTATTATTATTATTATTATTATTATTATTATTATTATTATTATTATTATTATTATTATTATTATTATTATTATTATTATTCCCTGAGAATCGTGTGACCGTGCCGCGGTGGGGAGGGTTGCATGTCCCAATGAAGCAGATAGCCGAGTCGCAGCTGCAACCACATCGGATGGGTATCTGTCGAGAGACCAGACTAAGTTACAAGGGCTCCAGTCTGGATGACTGACTGATATGGCCTTGTAATAATACTCAACATGGCTTAGCTGTGTTGATACTGCTACATGGCTGAAAGTAACGGGGAACTACAGCCATAACTAACTCCCGACGACATGCAGCTCTCTCTGATGAATGATGTACTGATGACGGCTTCCTCCCGGTTAAAATATTCCGGAGGTAAAGTAGTCCTCCATTTGGATCTCCGGGTGGGGACTACACGAGAGAGGGCGATCATCAGGAAGATGGATACTGACATTCTGCGAGTCTGAGCGTGGAATGTTAGAAGATAGAAACGTAGTGGTAGGCTAAAGAACCTGAAAAGTGAGATGGATAGATTGAAGTTAGTTGTAGTTGGTATAAGCGAAGTACGTTGGCAGGAAGAGCAAGATATTTGGTCAGCCGGCAACAGAATTATCAACACAAAATCAAACAGGGGAAATGTAGGAGTTTATTTAATAATGAATATGAACATATGGCAGGGGATAAACTACTACGACCAGCATAGTGAAAGGATTATTGTTGTAAAGAGAAACATTAAGCCATTGTCCAGCATAATAGCGTATGACTATAAGCTTACTAGTTTAGCGTAAGATGAAGAAATCGAAAGAAAATATGAAGAGATAGAAGATTCAATGCAGTATTTAAAAGGTGACGAGAACATAATTGTGATGGGAGACTGGAATGCAGTGATAGGCCAAGGAAGAGAAGGTAATATAGTAGGAGAATTCGGAATAGCACAAAGGAATGAAAGAGGAAGTCAGCTGTTTGAATTCTGCATGGATCATAATTTAGTCCTTGCTAATACTTGGTTCAAACACCACAAACGACGGCTGTATACGTGGACAAGACCTGGAGACATTAGAAGGTATCAAATTGACTTCATTATGATTAGGCAGAGATTCAGAAACCAGGTGTTTGTGTGCAAAACTTTCCCGGGAGCAGACGTGGACTCTTACCACAACTTATCGGTCACGGTATACCACCTGAAGTGAAGAAATTGAAGAAAGGAGGGAAAGGAGATGGGTTCTAGACAAGTTGAAAGAAAAGAGTGTGAGGGACTGTTTCAAGGAGCATGTCACACGAGGACTAAATGAAAAAGCTGAAGGAAACATAATGGAGGAACAATGGGCAGTCTTGAAGAATGAGGCCTCTAGGGCTGCTGGAGGAATTATAGGATGGATAGGATCAACTATGAATCAATGGATAACTCAGGAGATACTAGACCTGATTGATGAACGATGAAAACACAAGAATGCAAAAAAAATAGGGCAGAAAAGAATAGAGGCCATTAACGAATGAACTGGATAGAAAATACAGGACAGCCAAGGAAAAATCGCTGTAGGAGTAGTGCAAGGATGTTGAAGGTTTTATGGTCGTAGGAAAGGTAGATGCTGCATACAGGAAAATCAAGGAAACCAAGAACATATCCAACAGTTGTATTAAGTTAAAGACATAGATGATGTGGTTCAGAAACAACAAAAAATGGAATGGCGTATGGCATTTAGTGCCGAGAGGGCCCGAGGACATATACGGCTCACCAGGTACTGGTCTTTTGGTTTGACTCCCGTAGGCGACCTGAGCATCGTGATGAAGATGAAATGATGATGAGGACGACACGTACACCCATCCCCCGCGCCAGAGAAATTAACCGATGATGGTTAAAATTTCCGACCCTGCCTGGAATCGAACCTGGGCTCCTGTGACCAAATACTAGCACGAAAACCATTTAGCCATGGATCCGGACGGTTCTGGAGCAACAAGAGGTTGTTGATGCTGATGAAATGGGAGATCCAATTTTGAGGTCAGAATTCGATAGAGCTTTGAGAGACCTAAATAGGAACAAGGCACCTGGGATTAATGGCATAACCTCACAATTACAGACTGCCTCAGGAGTAACCAGCATGACGAGGTTATTCCATTTAGAGTGTAAGATGTATGAGACAGGAGAAGCGCCATCCGGTTTTAGGTAGAATGTTGCTGACAAGCGTGAAAACCACGCACCATCAGTTTAGTATCTCATCTGCAACAATTTAACACGTATTGCTTTTACAAGAATAGAAAGACAAGCTGAAGCTAAGTTGAGAGAACAATTTGGCTTCAGAAGAAATGCAATAAAACGTGAAACAATCTTGACTTTACGTCTGATCTTAGAGGATCGAATTAAGAAGGACAAGCTAACGCACATGGCGTTCGTAGATCTAGAAAAGGCATTCGATAATGTTGATTGGAGCAAGATATTTGAGATTCTGAAGGTGATCGGTATCAGATACCGAGAACGAAGAATTATCTGCGATCTGTATAAAAATCAGTCAGCGGTGATAAGAATCAAGGGCTTTAAAAAAAGAAGCAGCAATACCGAAATGAGTTAGGCAAGGTTGCAGTTTTTCTCCTCTCCTTTTCAATGTTTATGTAAAACAGGCAGTAAAGGAAATCAAAGAGGAATTAGGGAAGGGAATCACAATCCAAGGAGAGAAAATCAAAACCCCAAGATTTTCTGATGATATTCTTATTTCATCTGAGACTGCAGAAGATATGGAGAAATTCCCGAATGGTATGGACGGAGTCTTGGAGCAAGAGTAGAAGATGAAAATAAATCAGTCCGAAATAAAGTTAATGGAATGCAGTCGAACGAATTCAGGTGATGAAGAAAATATTAGATTAGGAAATGTCTTAATAGAAGTAGAAGAATATTGTTACTTGCATACTAAAATAACTAACGATGGCAGAAATAAGGATATAAAATGCAGACTCGTACAAGCAAGGAAGAGCTTTCTTAAAAGAAGAACTTTTCTCACTTTGAACACTGATATGGGAATTAGAAAGATGTTTTTGAAGAATTTCGTCTGGAACGTAGTATAGAAATTAAATTTGGACGATAACTAGCTCAGAAAGAAAGAGAATAGAAGCTTTTGAAAGTGGTGTTGCAGAAGAATACTGAAGGTGAGACGGATAGATCGAATCACGAATGAAGAGATATTGAATCGAATTGGTGATGGCAGATCGATTTGGCTAAATTTGACCAGAAGAAGGGATACAATGATACGGCACATCCTAAGACACCCAGGACTTCTTCGGTTGTTTTCTTTTCTTTCTTTTTTTCTTTTTTTTTTTTTTTTTTTTTTTTGCTTTACGTCGCACCGACACAGATAGGTCTTATGGCGACGATGGGACAGGGAAGGGCTAGGAGTGGGAAAGAAGCGGCCGTGGCCTTAATTAAAGTACATCCCCAGCATTTGCATGGTGTGAAAATGGGAAACCACGGAAAACCAGTTTCAGGGCTGCCGACAGTGGGGTTGGAACCTACTATCTTCCGAATACTGGATACTGGCCGCACTTAAGCGACTGCAGCTATCGAGCTCGGTCGGTTGGTTTCGAGGGAAGTGTAGATGGTAAGAACGGTAGGGGTATACCAAGGTATGAATATGGCAGGCAGATTACAGCAGATGTAGGATGCAGCAGTAACATACAAATGAAAAGTTTAGCAAAGGATAGGGTAGCACGGAGATCTGCACCATAACCACTCTATGATTCAAACAACAACACATTAGTAATAGTAGCAACAATAGTAGTAGCATACCGTCTCTTGTCCACCGGTACTGCGTGGTATCTTTCCAGTATACTTAAATTCCAAAGTGAGTCAGCTCCCGCACACCATGGTGATGGTGATAGTGGTTATTGTTTTAACAGAATGTACAGATAGACAACAATCCAGTCTTGCCGTTAATCAAATGAAAAATGGAAGAGGTCCGTGCCTTTGAAGAATGGCGGTAGCGGCAATAAAAAGTAAGAGTCTGCGAAATGCAAGAAAATGAAGATTACATATCATCGCTGCTGTGTCATAATCGCGAATGTGACAATGCTCTTCCTATCCGTTATTTTCCTTAAAAATGGTCACGCCCCCAGCCACACATTGATATGCAGTCCTTTCTTTCTTTTTTCTTCTTTTTTTTTCTTGCTTATTTCTTTCTTGAACTGTTTACCCTCCAGGGCTGGTGTTTCCCGCGGACACAGCGAGGGATACCGCCTCTACCATCTCTAGGGCAGTGTCCTGGAGCGTGAGACTTTGGGTCGTGGTACAATTGAGAATGAGCACCAGTACCTCGCGCAGGCGGCCTCAGCTGCTATGCTGAACAGGGGTCTTGCGGAGGGATGGGAAGATAGGAAGCGATAGACAAAGAAGAAGTAAGAAAGCGGCCGTGGCCTTAAGTTAGGTACCATCGCGGCATTTGCCTGGAGGAGAAGTGGGAAACCACGGATAACCACTTCGAGGATAGCTGAGGTGGGAATCGAACGCCGCTCTACTCAATTGACCTCCCAAGGCAGAGTGGACCCCGTTCCAACCCTCGTACCACTTTTCAAATTTCGTGGCAGAGCCTGGAATCGAACCCGGGCCTTCGGGGGTGGCAGCTAATCACACACCGCTACACCACAGAGGTGGTCTGATACGCAGTCCATTGGAACAATTTTCGTTGAGTTTATTTTTCTATGCGGGTGGGTAAAGTAAAATGAACTTCACTGTATTGTAGGAGTGTATGTTTGCATGACTTAAAATACCCATTCCAGAGTATGATGTATTTAAGATCTTTTTCCCTTTACACATGCGCAGAGGAAAATTAACTCAAAGAAAATTGTTCAGATGGACTACATATCAATATGTGGCTGGGAAATAATAATAATAATAATAATAATAATAATAATAATAATAATAATAATATTTGCTTTACGTCCCGCTAACTACTTTTACTGTCGTCGGAGACGCCGAGGTGCCGGAATTTAGTCCCACAGGAGTTCTTTTACGTGCTAGTAAATCTACCGACACGAGGCTGAGCCAGGATCGAACCTGCCAAGTTGGGGTTAGAAGGCCAGCGCCTTAACCGTCTGAGCCACTCAGCCCGGCAAATAATGAATAGGCAGAGCAGCGACAATAGGCCATGTCGGCGTTACACCGTCGGAATTCGAAGAAAATAAGAGTTGAGGTCGGATAGGTGAGATGAAAGTAATGAGCTCGGAACAAGTATGTGAAAGCTATTTTTCTTCAGTTTTTTCTTTTTTGTTGGTTTTCTTTTTTTTTTTTTTTTTGCTTTACGTCGCACCGACACACATACGTCTTTTTGCGACGATGGGATAGGAAAGGCTTAGGAATTGGAATGAAGCTGTCGTGGCCTTAATTAAGGTACAGCCCCGGCATTTCCCTGGTGTGAAAATGGGAAACCACGGAAAACCATCTTCAGGGCTGTTGACAGCAGGCCTCGAACCAACTATCTCCCGATTACTGGATACTGGCCGCACTTAAGCGACTGCAGCTATCGGGCTCGGTGTATGTGAAAGCAATGACTGGCTCATATAAATAGCCAACCAATACTCCCAGTATAATAGATTCTGCGGGCTCCCCGTTCTGTCACCTCTTACGGCAACCAGTGCATATCAGGGATGTATTATATACCCCCACTCTCAAGGGGGATTTTAATTTTAACAGTTGGTTCGCATTATTTAAGTAGCTAAAAGGGCATTATTATTATTATTATTATTATTATTATTATTATTATTATTATTATTATTATTATTATTATTATTATTATTGTACCTGCCTTTTTCAATTATCTGGGGTTGGCAGTTTTAGTGGATGAAGCCCAGTTTTACGCTCGAATGCCTTTCCAGACGCCAACCATATGTGGAGGGATATGCGTGTCACTGTGCTGGTTTCTAGTGTAGCGCGTTGTATGTAAATGAAGAAGGGGAAGGGCATTTAGAGAAAACACAAACCCCGAGCCCTTGAGGTAGTGGAATTAACTGAACGCGGTTAAAATACCCGACCTCCCCAGGAATCGAAAAGCCGGACAAAATAGCCCAACCGGGCGAGTTGGCCGTGTGGTTAGAGTCGCGCAGCTGTGAGCTTGCATTCGGGAGATAGTGGGTTCGAATACCGCTGTCGGCAGCCCTGAAGATGATTTTTCATGGTTTCACACTAGGCAAATGCTGGGGCTGTACCTTAATTAAGGCCACGGCCGCTTCCTTCCTACTTCTAGGCCTTCCCTATCCCATCTTCGCAAATAGGAAAAGTCCTCTCAGTTTTAATTACTGCGTTAATGGGGTGGAAGTTCCTTTTTGGGATCATTGTAAGTATCTAGGTGTTAATATAAGGAAGGATCTTCATTGGGGAAATCACATTAATGGGATTGTAAATTAAGGGTACAGATCTCTGCACATAGTGATGAGGGTGTTTAGGGGTTGTAGTAAGGATGTAAAGGAGAGGGCATATAAGTCTCTGGTAAGACCCCAACTAGAGTATGGTTCCAGTGTATGGGACCCTCACCAGGATTACCTGATTCAAGAACTGGAAAAAATCCAAAGAAAAGCAGCTCGATTTGTTCTGGGTTGCAATGTTTGGGTTGGGAAGAATTGAGAGAAAGAAGAAGAGCTGCTCGACTAAGTGGCATGTTCGGAGCTGTCAGCGGAGAGATGGCGTGGAATGACATTAGTAGACGAATAAGTTTGAGTGGCGTTTATAATAGGAAAGATCACAGTATGAAGATAAAGTTGGAATTCAAGAGGACAAACTGGGGCAAATATTCATGTATAAGAAGGGGAGTTAGGGATTGGAATAACTTACCAAGGGAGACGTTCAATAAATTTCCAATTTCTTTGAAATCATTTAGGAAAAGGCTAGGAAAGCAACAGATAGGGAATCTGCCACCTGGGCGATTGCCCTAAATGCAGATCAGGTTTGATTGATTGATTGATTGATTGATTGATTGATTGATTGATTGATTGATTGATTGATTGATTGATTGATTGATTGATTGATTGATTGATTGATTGATTGATTGATTGATTGATTGATTGATTGATTGATTGATTGATTGATTGATTGATTGATTGATTGATTGATTGATTGATTGATTGATTGATTGATTGATTGATTGATTGATTGATTGATTGATTGATATAAGGCCTATCTGTGTCAGTGCGACGTTAAGCAAATAGCAAAAAGAAAAAGAAATAGTTCAACAGGTGAACAATACTGAACTTTCTAGGACGTACTCAAAATGAGGGATTATGTATTATTTTATTCATTTGTGATTTAATTTTTCTTGTTTCTCGTCTCGTTATAGATGAAGTTTTCACTGGTGGCATCCTCCTTGGGGAACCGCTACAGCAGCCGTTCCCACAAATTCTAGTGTTTCAACATGACGAGGGCCTGAAACTTTTTGACATTTCATTTTCGGTGAGCCCAGATGATTTTGGCATTCCTCTTCTTTGTATAGCGAGTAATTGAAGGTCAGTGGCTACTTTTGCTACATGACATTCGACCGTTCTTCAACTCCTGGAATCATGGCACCTTCCCGTGCTAGAGCTTCTCCACGATCGTCTAATTCATATGAAGTGTGCTTCTAAATACGCTTATTTAGGATGTGATCGTTTTCCGAAACGGGGTACGTCAAAACGTAAAAAATTTTCCTGTAAAAATGACGGGCTTCTTGGCTAAATGGTCATTGTTCTTCGACTCAGTGAACCCCTGGTTCGATTGTGGTATTGGTGATGGTAGTGGTGGTCTTTATTGTTTTAACGGGAATTACAATTAGGCAATCGTTCTCCCTTAACTCTAATCAGAAGAGGAAAAAGAAGAGGTCTGATTCATCGATGAACGAAGGCAGTAAAAGAAAGGAATGGGCCACGTGGAGCATGGAAATGAAAACTCTTACCCCGCAAATCTAACACCATCGGGGTCTTCAGAGAATAAAAGTAGACAAAGGTAGGTTGAATATGAAAGTTTAAACCAATGTGGCTGGCACAAGTAGGTGGAGACTCAACTAGAGTATTGTGGTTAGCAATCCACACTTCCTTGAACAGAACCCCTTGAGTTTTCCCCTTTCAGTCCTTTTTACAATATTCAGATGGTACCGTAGATGTATTCTACCGCCACCACACACAGAGGGTGTCCGGTTCGATTCCTGGTCGGATCAGAGATTTAATCTGGTTAATTCCTATGGTTCAGGGGATGGATCTTCGTTTTCGTCTTGAAGCAAACACCACCGTACACTTACAACACATTACACTACCAACCACCACAAAAACACACCGAGCTTGATAGCTGCGGTCGCCTAAGTGCGATCAGTATCCAGTATTCGGGAGATAGTGAGTTCGAACCTCACTGTCGACGGCCCTGAAGATGGTTTTCCGTAGTTTCCCATTTTCACACTGCGCAAATGCTGAGGCTGTACTTTAATTAAGGCTACGGTCGCTTCCTTACCACTCCTAGGCCTTTCCTGTACCAGAGTCGCCATAAGAGCTATCTGTGCCGGTGCCACGTAAAGCAACTTGTTAAAATAAAAATTAAAAAACACAGAAAAAGGTTGAATAGTGAATACGTCGTTTCACATGCGATTGGTGTTAGAATCGACATCTGATAGTAAAACAAGGCTTAATCCACATGTTTCATCGACTCCATTTAATTGAAAAAAAGGCCAGGAAGAGGAAGAAGAAGAAGAGGATAGAAATTGACGATGTGGAAAGAAAATTAAAATTGCTACTTGTTTGCTATGTCCTTTACGTCGCACCGATACAGATAGATCTTACGGCGACGATGGGACAGGAAAGGCCTAAGAATGGGAAGGAAGCGGCCGTGACCTTAATAAAGGTACAACCCCAGCATTTGCCTCGTGTAAAAATGGAAAACCATGGAAAACCATATTCAGGGCTACCGACAGTGGGATTCGAACCTACTATCTCCCGGATACGAGCTTACAGCTTCGCGCCCCTAACCGCACGGCCAACTCGCCTGATAAAATTAAAATTTCTACTCCTCACTAAAAAGTGAAATGTCGGATGGTTTTTAGTGCCGGGATATCCCAGGACGGGTTCGGCTCGCCAGGTGCAGGTCTTTCTATTTGACTCCCGTAGGCGAGCTGCGCGTCGTGATGAGGATGAAATGATGATGAAGACAACACATACACCCAACCCCCGTGCCGTTGGAATTAACCAATTAAGGTTAAAATCCCCGACCCGGCTGGGAATCGAACCCGGGACCCTCTGAACCGAAGGCCAGTACGCTGACCGTTCAGCCAACGAGTCGGACTACTCCTCAGTGACACATAGTTTATCAATGACAGTTAAGTTCTAACCAGCCTTCAGGCAGAGAACTCAACAAGCCCACGACTGCAATAAATCATTAGCCGTGACCTACTGTAAAATATGTTGCCAAACTCCTTCCTTGTGCGTCATCGAGCGTGGCTATCAGAGTCGCTGTTCTGACTGTAATCTATATTGACTAGCGGGGCAATAAATCTACCTGTTTGTCAACAGCATATTGTTGGTTTAAAATCATCTTAATGTTTTCTGAGAAAAGTAATGTTTGACTTCCGCTGCACATGTCAGATGCCAAACAGTTCTAAGTAGATGAATAGCTTTGTTGGCAACTTCCGGTATATATGTGGCCTTCAAGATACCTAGAACAACTCCAGAAAGGCGTGGGTAAGGTGACTAGTATCACAACAGGTAAGTCAAATGTTCAGGTTTCACAACTAAACCGAACAGAGAGAATTCAATAATCGAAATATGGGGCGCTGATATTACTTACTTGCCATAAGCCCTATATTAAAATTGTCTCATTTATGGTGTTGTATATCTGAAATAGTCCGCCTCTGTGGTGTAGTGGTTAGCGTGATTAGCTGCCACCCCCCGAGGCCCGGGTTCGATTCCCGGCTCTGCCACGAAATTTGAAAAGTGGTACGAGGGCTGGAACGGGGTCCACTCAGCCTCGGGAGGTCAACTGAGTAGAGGTGGGTTCGATTCCCACCTCAGCCATCCTCGTGGTTTTCCGTGGTTTCCCACTTCTCCTCCAGGCGAATGCCGGTATGGTACCTAACTTAAGGCCACGGCGGCTTCCTTCCCTCTTCCTTGTCTATCCCTTCCAATCTTCCCATCCCTCCACAAGGCCCCTGTTCAGCATAGCAGGTGAGGCCGCCTGGGTGAGGTACTGGTCATTCTCCCCAGTTGTATCCCCCGACCAAGAGTCTGAAGCTCCAGGACACTGCCCTTGAGGCGGTAGAGGTGTGATCCCTCGCTGAGTCCGAGGGAAAAGCCGAACCTGGAGGGTAAACAGATGATGAAGATGATGATGACAGTCCAATGAAGTCAGATAATATCAGATTATGAAATGAAGTCTTGAAGCTTTTATTTACAATTGGCTTTACGTCGCACTGACACACTGACCATTGGATAGGAAAGGGCTAGGAGTGGGAAAAAACAGCCGTGGCCTTAATTATGGTACATTTGCCTGGTGTGAAAATGGGGAAACCAACTCGCTCGGTCAAAGTCTTAGAGGAGGTAGACGTGTATTGTTACTTCGGTAGTAGAACAACTAGCGATGCAGACTAGAACAAGCAAGGAAAGCCTTTCTTACGAAAATAATAATGCTCACTTCAAACACTGATATACACTTAGAAAGACAGTTTGAAGACTTTTGCTAGCTCTCCATGGAAATGGCCGCCCCGTAGTGTAGGGGTAGCGTGCCTGTCTCTTACCCGGAGGCTCCGGGGTCGATTCCCGGCCAGGTCAGGGATTTTTACCTTTACCTTAGGGCTGGTTCGAGGTCCACTCAGCCTACGTGATTACAATTGAGGTCTGTCTGACGGTGGGATGGCGGCCCCGGTCTAGAAAGCCAAGAATAACGGCCGAGAGGATTCGTCGTGCTGACCACACGACACCTCGTAATCTGCAGGCCTTCAGGTTGAGCAAGGGTCACTTGGTAGGCCATGGTCCTTCGGAGCTGTTGAGCCATGGGGTTTGATTTGTGGGAGTATGGAAACCAACTTAAACAATAACTACCTCTGAAAGAAAGAGAATAGCACCTTTGAAGTTTGATATTATGAAAGAATGCTGAAGGTAAAATTGGAGAGATGCTGAATCGAACTGGTGTGAGGGGAACGATTTAGTGAAGTTTGATCATAAGGAAAGATAGAATGGTAGTACACATCTTGAGTCATGTAGGACTTCGGGAGAAGTGCAAGAGGGAAGAAAGCTAAGGGTAGACCAAGGCATAAATATGACACACAGATAAGAGTAGATGTACGGTTCACTAGTTACGTAGAAATAAAAAGTTTACATCAGAATAGGGTGACATAGTAAGCTGCACCAAACCAGTCTATGGATTGATGACTCAAACAACATCATCTCTGCAACTTCCTCAGCTAAAGTTTTGAAGACTCTTTGGCAACTATTTTAAGTTCACAGGTCCAGAATAAAGCTGCTTCTCTGATTTGAATATGTTACGTGAAATTATTTTAATTAAATCAGTTTCTGAGAGGAGCAAGTATTGCGTAAGAATGTCCAATTCTGACGATGAAAAATTATTTGCACGATAGTGGTTCAAAGTGCTGGTGATGATGATGGTGATTCTTGTTTTAAGAGGAAGTACAACTAGATAATCATCCTTCATTAACAACAATCAGAGGGAGAAAATGGAAGGAATCTGACATTTCAAAAATGTAGGTATCGGCCAAATAAAGACAAGGGCGACGAAGGGCGTGAAAATGAAATACTCCCTAGACCTCGAATGCTCTAATACCGTCGGGATCGGAGAAAAACAAGAGTTGACCGAGGGAGGTCGGACAGGATAGATGAAAGTGAGGAGCGTGACATAAGTAAATGAAAGCATGCCAGGACTCAGCTAAAGGCCCCGTGGTCGCAAACCCACGCTCCCAAGATAAGAGTCCTTGGGGCACCTTTTAGTCGAATGTTACAACAGGCAGGGATTACTGTGGATGTCACTCTACCGCCCGCACCCACAGGGACTTTTGGTTCAGTTCTTTATCGAACTTTGTACCGAATGCGGCACTGAAATGTTAGTTACTTGCATTGGGACAGTGCGTGTTCAAAATGTGTACAATCACGTGCCACACGTTGTTCTTAACGTTTCTGAGGATTACTGATGGTCATCGATTGTTGTAAGAACACAATTCGGGAGTATTTGTAGGTGCGTCATCTGTCTTGAACACTGATTTTTTCAACATGCTCCATTTAGGGCCGTGAGATCCGGGAAGCATGAAGTGTACAGGAATGTAGCTCCACAACATTAGGTGATCTCCAAGTGTTGTTTTGGAAGGATAAATTACTTCCCCACTTTGGGGAGTGTAACACCTGTTGGAGAAGTCGCCCATGTTGACGGTTCTTGGGCGCCCTGTTGTCCCCTTTCGTTTATATAATACTGACCCCATATGACGGAACTTGTGAACTATAGTTAACATTGTCCTGTTATTTGGTGCTTCCTTTTTAAGACACTCCTCGTACTGTTCTTTAACGTGAACCAATTTCGGCTCATTGTGACACTCCATTCCCTATAGCCGGAAATAATGTTCCACGATAAGCACCTTCTCCGCTGTTGTGAGAATTACGAGTACAATTCCAGAAATCAACACAACATTGAATTCACAAAATACAACAAATACTTCTTTACAAAAATTAAGTTCCCAGATGGAAATCATAATTTAATTTCATCGACTGCAAATGTTAAAAACATTTAGTCACTTTAGGCCTTTACAATCGTGAAATGACCAGCGTTTAGCCCCAGTGTAGCAGTGGGATCATCAGGTGGATTGCTGACGGCTAGTGCTCCGTTGAGACACAACTGCAAGCCTCCTATACTTCCTACCTGGGGAGACGTGGACAGCACATGAGCAATGATTGCAGTGTCTTTTTTTTTCTATCTTTTTTTTTTTTTGCCGCATACCGTATATATTCCGTTCTCTAGTTTGAGAGATGTATCTTATTTGTTGTTGTTTGTTAAATCTTAAAGGTTATTCGGTGATAGTAAAACCGCAAAAGCCGATGGCGGAGCGTAAATGAGGCGTACTAGGCAAGATGAGGGATGAGATAGTTTGTCATTGCTTTCCTCACTGGGCCAGAAAGTCCTATTACAGAACGGCTGGTCCAATTATCAACAACTTTCGTAAAACTCAGACGAACTGGTCGTGCTCCGAATGTCATCACTCAGCACCACCCATATCCTAGCAGCTTCCATAGTGTCACAGCCATGGACGAGACTGGGACTTCGGTGGAAGCTGCACTTTGCTCTGGCCAGTGCCAGGAGATGGCTGCAAAAGTACTCTATCCATCAAGAAATAGCAGCAGGCGGATATACCTAATATGTTCCCTAAAAGATATCAAAACCTAGCTCGATAGCTGCAGTCACTTAAGTGCGGCCAGTATCCAGTATTCGGGAGATAGTGGGTTCGAACCCCACTGTCGGCAGCCTTGAAGATGGTTTTCCGTGGTTTCCCATTTTCACACCAGGCAAATGCTGGGGTTGTACCTTAATTAAGGCCACGGACGCTTCCTTCACAGTCCTAGCCCTTTCCTGTACCATCGTCGCTATAAGACCTATCTGTGTCGGTGCGACGTAAAGCCAATAACAAAAAAAAGATATCAAACGCTATAAACTGTCTTAAAGGTAACATAAAATACTGTACACTCACACAATATTATTATTATTATTATTATTATTATTATTATTATTATTATTATTATTATTATTATTATTATTATTATTATTATTATTATTATTATTCCGGACTCTTTTCCCAATCACTTGGGGATTGGCACTGATGTTGATTAAGCCTTAGTTTACGACCGGATGTATTTACTGGGACGCCAACCCCCCTTCGAGAGATGTGTTTACCTCACTGTGTCTCTGGGGTGTTTGGTAGTGTGGTATGCTGTATGTGTATGAAGGTATGTATTAAGACGTACACAAACACCCAGTCTCCATACCAGACGAATCAACCCGACCAGGCCAGGAATCGAACCTTGGGCACACTAAACAGAAGGTCACTACGCTCACCTTTACAATGAGGCACAAATAAATAGCTTACGAATTGTAGTAGAACAGTCCATGGAATATCAGTCTTCACTGTACTTGGCATTCGTTGACTTTGAAAGAGCTTTTAATAGTGTACAGCGCCAATCAATCTGGAGAGCGATGCAGAGGTATGGGGTTCCAATGAAAATCATCAACATGGTAAAAATGTTATACAGAGGTTACACCTGCCAAGTGGAACATGATGGAGACCTTTCAGAGCCCTTTCAAATATAGTCGGGAGTAAGACAAGGGTGCCTGCCCTCACCTTTACTGTTCCTGTTGACATTAGATCAGGTCATGAGAAAAGTGGTTGAAGGGAAGCACAGGGGAATACAATGGGGGATGACGGATCGTCTTGAAGATTTGGACTTTGCGGGTGATATATGTCTGTTATCTCACTCATTTAGACATATGACTGAAAATGAAAGACCTCGAAACAGAAGCACAAAATAAACATTGCCAAGACAAAGGAGCTAAGGATCAATGCCAGAAACACCAACCCACTGGTATTAGAGAACGAGATACAGAAAGTTGACAACTTCTGTTACCTAGGAAGTATTATTTCCAGAAGTGGAGGGGCAAATGAAGATGTCCAAAATAGGGTAAACGAGACCAAAGGGGCCTTTTCCCAGCTCTGGCCGGTGTGGAAGTCCAGAGAATTGAGAACAAAGAATAAATTGAGGATACTTGAGACAAATGTGAAATCAGTGCTCTTCCACGGGCGTGAGATGCCTAAGATAACTGTAGAGATAACACGCAAGGTCTAGACATTCATTAACATATGTTTAAGAACCATCCTAGGAGTGCGATGACCAGATATTATATCAAATGAGGAATTGCGGGAGCGTACCCAACAACGCAAGGCTGAAATCCAGATAAAAGGACGTAAATGGAAATGGATAGGTCACACACTGCGTAAAGGTCCTGAAAGCATTCTAAAACAGGCTCCTGAATGGAATCCACAAGGGTCTAGAAGAAAAGGGAGACCAAGGATAACACAGCGTCGAAGAGTGGAAGCGGAGGCGGCGTCAGTTGGGAAGTCCTGGAAGAATATCAAAACTGTGGCAGCAAATCGAGTCAAATGGAGAGCTCTTGTATGTACCCTATGCTCCACCCAGGAGTAATAGGAATTAAGTCAAGTAAGTCATTTAGTTGCAGACAAAGCACCTCACTCCACGCAGCCATAATTTATGGCAATGTTACCAAGCTGTTTCTAAAAATTAGTGGAAACCAAAGCCTTCCCTGCCACTTCGTTTTAGAAACTGAAGAATTTTCCAGAGAAGAAAAATGGGTAAATGTTAATTATAACTCAGTAATCATCAACACCTTACCCTGGAAAACTGTTTCTTAATAAAGGAAATGCCAATTTGATAAGGAAATTGTAAATTTCTTGGTATGAAAATCTATAAAGTCTACATTTTTTATGTGTCGTGTTCACACTACTTCGTTTTAAAATTATGTCTATGTCCATGAGTCTTTATCGAACAAGGAAAGGGATATTACATACTAGCTAATCGCTCTGTGCCAAGTCGCTTCCACCCAGTGCTCATTTCTGTTGCAGGCCGTTTGAACTGCACAGACATGTGCTTCTTCAGAACTGTAAATTTACTTTCCAAATTACTTGGTTTCCTGACAGTAAATTGGCACAGTGCTGCCTACACGAAAGAACTAATTCCCACTAAATCATTCCTCGAAATCCACTAGAATCGCATTGAAAATAATGTTTGATGAAGATAGAGGCCATAGTTTACTTGAGGAAGGTAGATCATAGCCGTGGAAACACTAAGATTTCTTACAAAGACACACACGAACGACTAATATGGAATTAATTATTTCGACGCCGCCCCTTACCCTCCCTCTTCTCTTCATTTGAACACGAAACTACAGTGAAACCATCGAATAGCATAATCTGATATATGTTCGAAATGGTGTCTTCTATTGTCATCTAAATGACTCAGGATTTCAGATCAGAGACCTACTTTCACTCTTATTATTCCACTTCACAAGTGTCAAGCTTCTTCATTGGTTATTACTGGTAAAAATAATGTACTCTCACAATCAAACTACAAATTTTAAGTTTTCTCAAATACTACTGGAAAGCAAAGGAAGAGAACATTTCTAAGCACTTTGTGTTGTCGGAAAACAATTCCTGAAGTTGTATCAAAGAGAAAAAATAGAAGAACTTGTCACCTCTCTGCTCTAAAATGTCTGAAGATTCTATGAGGAAACCTTGCGTTCTGTGAAATGAAAACTTGTACTCCGAAGTGAGCCTTTGATGATACAATATTTCGTAATTGAATTTAAACTTCTAAATTACCACTGTTTACCAAAAGAATCATCTACAATTCCCTCTAGACTTCTTCGTCATAATAATAATAATAATAATAATAATAATAATAATAATGTAATTGACACTACGTCCCACTAACTACTTTGAAGGTTTTCGGAGACGCCGAAATGCCTGAATTCAATCCATCAGGAGTTCTTTTAGGTGCCAGTAAATCTACCGACACGAGGCTGACGTATTTGAGCACCTTCAAATACCACCGAACCTTCCAAGTTGGGATCAGAAGGCCAGCGCCTCAACCGTCTGAGCCATTCAGTCCGGCTTTATTCTTCTTATGCTTCTTCTTCGTCTTCTTCTTAGAGTGTCAGTCTGCCCACATGGCAATTTTGCTTTTGTTGACTGAAGTTTTAGGTAGTTCTGTCGATGGTGTATTAATAAAAGTCTCCAGATTTTTCAGCCAAGATATCCGACGGTTTCGTACCCAAATATTATCCCTTTAAAGATTGAAATTCTTAGTAGAAATGACTAGACGTCTTTTATACTAATAGCGCAGGTGAATGTCAGAATATTCCCGTTATAGAATCTAAGACAATAAAGACATGTCCTAGATTCTCCAGTACTAGTTACCAAACCGGAAAGATACCGAGCAGACAAACAGATATCAGATTTAGTGGAGAAACCAATAACGTGCCAAGAGTACTCGTTTAAATAGCTAAAATTTAACGAGAACGAATTACGAAGATATTGATGGTTACTAAAGGCCATTTTCGAGGACTGTTCAACCTTAGAATACGGTGATATCAAAAATGTACCAGGGAAGTTCGGACAATAGAGATGAAGAAGAATTTGGTTAATTGCAATCAATGCTGGCTCTTTGATAAAGAGTTTATAATGATCAACTACATCTGAACTATAACATTCTGACACCCTGCTATCTCTTAAAGTATAACGGAATTGAGAAGGAGTATTATAGGGACAATAGTATTTTTATTGAAAGTTCTAAACAGTAATGAACTAATAAGGCGTTCGTAAAAATTACTCAGAAAAACTGGAAACACAATAAGATGGCAAAAGAAAAAGACTAAGGAAAATCCAGGTAGGAATGCCTCATTAAAAGCCTCATTAAGTATTTTGTATTTAGAAAGATCGATGCAATAACGATGGTGATGGCATCGTTTTTCTTAGGTTCTCTATAATTAAGTCTTCATACGTTCCAAAGTGAGCAATCTAGCTGCACATTAGCTTTGTATGGATAAACAGTAAAGGAAATCGATTTCATCAACGTGATACACTTTCTGGAAAGAGAATGAAGTTATAAGAAATGCATCGTCCCCTGAGTACAAGAAATAGAAACCGAAGTCTTCCATCGTCTTCTGTTCTAGTAATTACCAATGATTAATGTACTGCTGTTTGCAGATGATGTTATTCTGTACAGAGTAATAAATAAGTTACAAGATTGTGAGCGGCTGCGGGGTGACCTCGATAGTGTTGTGAGATGGACGGTGGACAATGGTATGATGATAAACGTGGTTAAAAGTCAGGTTGTGAGTTTCACAAATAGGAAAAGTCCTCTCAGTTTCAATTACTGCGTTGATGGGGTGAAAGTTCCTTTTGGGGATCATTGTAAGTACCTAGGTGTTAATATAAGAAAAGACCTTCATTGGGGTAATCACATAAATATGATTGTTAATAAACGGTACAGATCTCTGCACATGATTATGAGGGTATTTAGGGGTTGTAGCAAGGATGTAAAGGAGAGGGTATATAAGTCTCTGGTAAGACCCCAACTTGAGTATGGTTCCAGTGTACGGGACTCTCACCAGGATTACTTCATTCAAGAACTGGTAAAATCCAAAGAAAAGCAGCTCGATTTGTTCTGGGTGATTTCCGACAAAAGAGTAGCGTTACAAAAATGTTGCAAAGTTTGGGCTGGGAAGATTTGGGAGAAAGGAGACGAGCTGCTCGATTAAATGGTATGTTCCGAGCTGCCAGAGGAGAGATGGCGTGGGAGGACATCAGTAGACGAATAAGTTTGAGTGGTGTCTTTGAAAGTAGGAAAGATCACAATACGAAAATAAAGTTGGAATTCAAGAGAACAAATTGGGGCAAATATTCGTTTATAGGAAGGGGAGTTAGGGATTTGAATAACTTACCAAGGGAAATGTTCAATACTTTTCCAATTTCTTTGTGATCATTTAAGAAAAGGCTAGGAAAACAACAGATAGGGAATCTGCCACCTGGGCGACTGCCCTAAATGCAGATTAATAGTGATTGATTGATACTGTACTATGAGGCTGCAGTAATCAATTGCAGTATATATACTACAAGTCGTGAATGGAGACGGTTTATGGTTCCTGGACTGAAAGAATTGCTCTTTATGAATATCAGAACACGGTCTATAGTCTGAAAGGTTCATTCATAACACTAAATTTTCGACATCTCTAGATTTTGAGAAATATTTATTTAAGCCATTTGGCTTGACAAAATTCAGTATTCAATCAGTCTGCCCTACATCGGTCTGCTAAGTGTCAAACATCAACACTGGTTTCCTAGCTTTTAACGTAGACTTACGTTCCTCAACAATGAGTACATAACTTCTAGGACGCTTTTAGTGCTTGGGTAGAACGCGTATATCTCCGAGAGTATTATTCTTACGATTATGTCTAACGTCTCAATTGACAGATAAAAGAGGTAGCTACCTGTTTCAAGAAACAAATTGAAAATCTAAAGCGTAATTTTCATAAAAAAGCGCTTCAAAGTACGGCAGGATTTGTGTTAAATATCTGACATCACACGCATACTCTGTTACAATATGGCGTTAACTTGACTCACGCGCTCAGCTGTCGTTGTGAATACATCGTGGTCAATTGTATAGAATAACAAATTTAATGATGGAAAGGAAAAAATTTGATTATAATTCCGCAAAAACGTGCGAAAGTAAGAGTTGAAACGAGAAAAGTGAATGATGAAGGAATTAAAGAAATGAAACGAAAAGAGAATAATAGACATTACTATGAGAAATTAAAACAGCGAAAACAATTTAATAAGTAAGTCTACGAAACGCTCAAAATCCTGCGGCTTACGAGTAACTCCCAAACTTTTACTTTAACTGGCATTTAGAACAATTCTCAACTAATGTTCTTGTCTGTCTGTTAGGTCATCAGCCCAGAGGCTGGTTGGATCCTCAAATAGCACCACCAAACGTTATGCGGTTATAAGGAAACCGCAAAAACCAATGGCAGCACCAAAATGAGGCGTACTAGGCAAGACGAGGAGTGAGGTAGTTTGCCATTGCTTTCCTCACTGGGTCAGAAAGTACTATTGCAGCACGGCTGACCCTGTGAGCAGCACCTTTCATAACACTCAGATGCACTAGTCGTGCTCTGAATGTCATTACTCAGTACCACACATACCCCAGCAGCTTCCATATTGTCACAGCCATGGATGAGACTGGGACTTCGGTGGAAGCTACACTTTACTCTGGCCTGTGCCAAGAGGTGGATACAAAAGTACTGTATCCATCAAGAAATGCCAGTCTTATTCTCCTTATTCTTCGTTTTCTTCTTTCCTGGACTTTTTCCAGTTACTTGGGATCGCCTCTGCGTTTAGATTAAGCCAAGTTATGTAGCCGGATGCCTTTCCTCGCGTCAATCCTATTCGAAGGGATTAAATGTTCCGTGGTGGTTGGTAGTGTGGTGTGTTGTCTGTAAATGAAAAGACGTATATTAAGAAAAACATAATCCATGGTCATAAGCCTAAGCAAATTAACCAGACGAAGCTAAATTATCCAACCCGACCGAAAATTGAACCCAACGTCATCCGAACTGAAGGCAAGTACGCTGATTATTCAGCAAAGGAGACGGGCCTATTCTCAACAAGTAACGTATAAAAAAGTACACAAATCCACCTCCGATACGAGCAGGTATGGTGCATCGCAAAGATTGTAACCTCGGCTCTAGGTGAAGTTGAGTGGCTACCTCTATACTGGGTAAACTGGTACTTGTAGGCTGATTGAACACCAAGCTACCATAGCCTTCCAGAAAGAGGTATCTCGTTTCATAATGTTTAATCTTTCAAATAGGAAACCGAACCCATGTCCTACCAGATGAAGCAATTGCTTCTTTATCGCCTCAGTCACGGCAACATGTCATACATGTTGAGTGGTTCAGCGCTCGCCTTCTGAGCCCAAGTTGGCATGTTCGATCTCGATTTGGTCCAGAGTTATTGATTTGAAGGTGCACAAATACATACGCCCCATGCCCACAGACTTACAGGAACGTAGAAGACCCCCTACGAGACATAATTCCTGCACCTAGCTGTCTCTGAAAACTGTAGTTAGTGGGGCGTAAAACCAACAGCATTTATCTTATATTTATTAAGAGTTTACTAAAAACAAATTTGGCAAATCCGTATGTCCGTTCTACTGGACCGATTTGCTTTATTTTTGTTTTATTCTCTCCAGAATTACCCGCCAGTGAATCATAAGACATTGATAGGTCATTAAGTTCAACCAACTTCGAGTAATCATAAAATAAAATCATTAAATGATCACTCCAACAATTGCAGGCGAAGGCTTACCCTAACCTGCAATACATTCTGTACTTAGCAGGTTGCTAAGCAACTGACACTTTCATTAATATTCTAATCCTTAGTAATGTCATCGCAGGCAGCCATGTTTGGAGTATACACTTCCTCTGATCACGGAAGAATAATACCATTCCTAGCTAGATACTCTTTGATTCTCTAACCTTCCCCAGCTTCCAAGTGTGTTCAACAGATGGCAAAGCGTTCCCAATAAGTTACATGCTGCTAAGAGAAAAAATGCTCTCAGCTGGCGAAAAACGCTCCTTCGAGATTAACCAATGAGCTCACATGACAGCCGTTCTATATAGAAAAACTGCGATTAAAAATACCATTGCCTTCTACCACACAATGCCTATTTTTACATCAAGAAAATCAGGATTAAAAAGATAATAATAATGTGGAAAGATTGTTTACCAAACAGACGGGATGGTGACATCAGAATGGATTAATTCTGACTGCGAATTGCGGCACACCCAGTACGGTGTATTTGCATGTGATATTGTTATACATCCGGGTGTCTCCTTGGCAACGGACTAGGAATCTTCCTAGACGGCTGATTCTCTCACACCAGAAGCAGAACTAATCAATCTTAAAATGCATTTTAAGAAACGGCTCTTTTCAGAGCCATCCATGACAATAATATCCATAAATATTGAAGGCCTGTCAGCTGCCAAAGAGGAACTCTTGAAAAAACTATGCCAATATCAGAAATGTGACGTCTTGTGCATTCAGGAAACGCATAGGGATGAACATCAGAAACGTCCAAAGATTTCAGGAATGATTTTAGTTGCAGAAAGGCCTCATGCGAAATATGGTAGTGCTGTATTTGTAAAGCCAGACATCCAGATCATCAGTACTCATCATACTGAAGATAAGGACATCGAAATAATCACCGTGAAGCTAAGCAACATGACCATTACATCTGTGTACAAGCCTCCAAATGAAAAGATCTCTTTCTCACCACCTGCAAATTTTGGTAATTAAAGAAAGTCAATAGTAATCGGTGACTTTAACAGCCGTAGTCACGTCTGGGGATATGCTCAAGAAGATGAGAATGGAGAGATCGTCATTGCATGGGCTGAAACTCAGGAGCTTTCCCTTATTCACGACAGTAAGCTTCCCTCCTCCTTCAACAATGGAAGATGGCACCGAGGGTATAACCGAGATCTTCTCTTTGTGAGCAACTGCTTTGTGCAGCAATGTTCTAAATAAATGGGTTCACCAATCCAAAGAACACAACACCGGCCACTAATATATGACCTCTCTTCATCCATAAGACCACACGAAGTTCGGTTCAGACGGAGATATAACTTTCGAAAGGCTGACTGGAAAAGGTTTTCCAGTATGTTGGATGAGAGGATAAAAACTTTCTCTCCTATACCCCAAGATTATGACAAATTCATTGATATCGTGAAGTTCTGTTCACGGGCATCAATTCCCAGAGGCTGCAGGACACGCTACCTTCAAGGTATAACTCGTGAAACAACTGCTCTGCTGCATGATTACTACAGGCTTCACGAAGAAGGCCCATTTAGTGAGCAAACGATTCAAGCAGCACTAAGTGTTCTTTCCTCTATCTCCCAGGCAAAGAAGGAGACATGGATGAAGTTGATGTCTGAAGTCGATATGGGTAGGAGCAGTCAAGAAGCTTGGAGACTTTGAAAACGCTTGAGCAATGATCCTACGCAAGGTAACACACATGCCAATGTGAGTGCAGATCAAATAGCACACCAACTTTTGCTTAATGGAAAACCAAAGCTTTCCATGAAAGTAGGGAAGAATCCTATAGTCAGACAACCAGACGAGAGCAATGAGTTATCTAAGCATTTCACACTAACTGAACTGGAATTAGCTCTCAGTAAGTGTAAGATTGGGAAGTCAGCAGGACTCCATGACCTTCGAATGGAACAAATTAAGAACTTCGGTCCTACTGCGAAGTGCTGGTTGCTAGAACTCATGAATAACTGCGTTCAGTCTTCCATGATACCTAAAATATGGAGGAAGGCTAGGGTCATAGCCATTCTAAAACCAGGCAAAGATAAAAATAACCCTAGGAACTACAGGCCAATCTCCATATTATGCCATCTTTTTAAGATTCTGGAGAGACTAATCCTCAATAGATTGACTGATAAAATCGAGCCACTTCTGATTCCACAGCAAGCTGGATTCAGGAGAGGGAAAAGCTGCACATCGCAGGTGTTGAAATTAAGTCAACACATAGCAGATGGTTTTGAAAGCCGGAAAATCACAGGAGCTGCATTTATAGATCTCTCGGCAGCATATGATACTGTTAATCACCGAATTCTCCTTGGAAAGGTATACAGCATTCAAAGGACTTCCATCTGACTTGTGCCATTAGAAACCTACTTCAAAATCGAAGTTTCTTCGTTGAGTTCCAGGGAAAAAGAAGCAGGTGGAGGATACAGAAGAACGGACTACCTCAGGGAAGCGTGTTGGCGCCAATGCTTTTCAATATTTACACAAATGATCAGCCTCTTCCTGCCGGGACGAATAGTTTCATCTATGCTGATGATTGTGTCATCACTTCTCAGGGGGATAACTTCGAGGCGATTGAACAAACATCGTCCACAGCTCTAGACACTCTTGCTGGCTATTACAAGAAGAATCAACTAACACCAAACCCAACTAAGACGCAAACCTGTGTTTTCCATCTAAACAACAGAGAAGCTTCTCGAACTCGGAAGGTCACTTGGCAAGGGATAGCATTACAACACAATCCTACCCCGAAGTACCTCGGAGTCACTCTGGATCGTGCCTTAACCTACAGAAAACATTGTTTGAACATCAAGCAGAAAGTGGCTGCTAGCAACAATATTGTGCAGAAGCTAACTGGAACATCTTGGGGAGCACAACCAGACACAGTGAGGACATCTGCACTTTCGCTCTGCTATTCCGCAGCTGAATACGCATGCCCGGTGTGGTACAAATCTTGCCATACCAAAGCAGTTGATGTAGCACTCAACGAAACCTGTCGCATTATTACTGGACGTTTGAGACCTACACCTTTGGAAAAAGTGTATTGCCTTTCAGGGATAGCACCTCCCGATATTCACCGTGAAGTGGCAGCCAAGAAAGAAAAGAGAAAGGTGTTGACATCGGAAGCCCACCCTTTGTGTGGATATGAGCCACCATGCCAGCGGCTTAAGTCTAGGAAAAGCTTCTTGAGAGTAACCGAAACACTTGCAGGAACAGCACAGCAAGCAAGAATTCAAGAATGGCGCGTCAGGAGTCAACATACGAGGATCAGTCAATGGATGACCCCAAAAGAGGAACTCCCTTCTGGCCATGTCACAGATTGGGTGAATTGGAGAGCATTGAACAGACTGCGCTCTGGTGTTACGCGGTGCAGGGTAAACCACAAGAAATGGGGTTTCGAAGTGGACAGTACCTTGTGTGTATGTGGAGAAGAGCAGACCACAGCCCATTTGCTGCAATGCAGTTCATGCCCATTCAGCTGCACAACAGAAGACCTGGTTAAAGCGAAGCCAAATGCACTTGATGTTGCAAGGTTTTGGGCTCACATAGTTTAATGTGGCTCTTCGCCATTGGAGTATTTATATTATGTTTTATGTTTTTCCTTATCTTTAATTTTAAACTTATGTATGCTTCTGACACGATATAAATAAATAAATTAATTAAATGTTCATAAAACCAATGAAAACGGCAAGTAAAACTATGACTACGACAAGCATATCAAGACGAGTTAAGTGACCTATTTATAACAAAATGCTACGGAGCACCACGGCTCCTCTAATTATTATTATTATTATGATTATTATTATTATTATTATTATTATTATTATTATTATTATTATTATTATTATTATTATTATTATTATTATTATTATTTGCAAATTATCCAGTTTACGAATATAGAGACTTCCTGTCTTCCGTTGTGCCCATACATCCTTCATTCTTTTTCTGGGGGCCTCTTGCCTTTCTTTGGTCCACGTTGTGCCAGTCATTATCTTCGGTTAGTCCTCTTCGTCAACTTGCTATTTGTGAATGTGTATATATTAATGTTATTTCTATTCTTACATTAATCGTCATTTAAAAGACGCTAACAGATCCTAACTTTCTTCTTTCAGAAAATGAAGAAAAATCATTAACAGAAGCTGACAATCTGATCCCCTTACAATGCCGCTCTTATGGGCCGGCATTAAGTTTGGTAGATCAAAGAAAAAGGATGAAGTAGTACCCCGAAACATCCAAGATGGTTTGTGGCTCATCGGAAATCAGGCCTGCCACATATTAGTTCACTCCAACAATAATAACATCCACAGTTTAAATAAGAACGCCAAGTGTTCAACACAGCCACCACAAACCACCGACGAGGAGTCTGTTAATTCCGAACAATTAGTGGTTCTCATCCAAGAGCCTACGCCCAAAGTAGCAAGACGTGCAAGAAGAAAACGTCCGCAGCGACAAACTAAGTTTCGGCTTTCGGTAAGTGACTAATTTCCTACTAAAAATTTCATTTTTAATATTATTATTAATTGCATGGTTTTTGTTCACCATCATGAATGCACTGAATTTTTATTTTAATGTTTTCTCTCTGAATTTTCGGGTAGTAATGTACAAGCCTTTTGTTTTTGAATTGTTAATTATTAGGCTCTTATCATGGCACCATTCTTGAAAGTAGTTGTACTCAACTTGCTAATGCTTCTCTGCAACTTTTGCGTTTTTATGTACTGATACCATGCGTTTACCATCTGCATACATGAAATATTTACAGTTTTTAAAACATGAGCTTATATCATTGACAAAATTAATATACAAAATGAGTCCTAGGATACTTCCTTGTAGAACACCTCTTTTAATAGAAGTTATTTCTCCATATATGTTATCAATTTTTACCCTATACGTTCGGTCAGTGAGATAACTTTCAAAAATTTTTGTGTCAAATTTTGCTTAAGGCTGCAAAAACATTTTCATGGGAAATTGAACCAAATGCCCTTGAGAAATCATCAAACGTAGCTAAAACGTGCATACCTTGATTTAGCTTCCCACTGATCAAATTTGAGAATTCCTCGAGAAGATTACTTGTACCCTTGTGTATTTGATAAGCAAATTGCTGTTCATCAATAATTTTATTTTTTCTAAATACGAGATTAGGTGATCAGCAATGTATCTTTCAATTACTTTACCTATAGTTTGAAGAATAGATATCTGTCTATAGTTTTCATACTGTAAATGTGTGAACATCGCTTGTAAATATGGCAGTCTTAATATCCTTTTGGAAAATACCTGTCAGTATTATTTTATTCATTATGTTCTGTATTACTGGTGTTATTATGTCTATGTTATCCTTCAGATGTTTAACTATTAATTTATCCAAATCTGGTGATTTATTTTTGTCCATTCCTTCAATTATGTTTGCCATATCTGCTGTACTTGCTAGTGGTAGGTAAAATGCTACAAGTCTCTCTGTATTAGGTAATGGTCTTCGTTGTACCCTACATTCATGTACTACCTTTTTCAGCTGTTCTGAAAACGTTTTTGAAAAGTTATTAACTAGATTTTCTAGTGAGTCTTGCCTTCCTAAATAATATCTTACCGTTTCTTCTATTGTCAATTTCTTGTTAGTCTTTAGCACATAATTTAATACTTAAGAAGTTTTCTTCGTGTCCGCTCTAGAACTTTCAAACTGCAATCTGTAATACTTTTTTGCTTTATTAATATCAGCTATTACATCATTCCTCATTCTTTTATACAAACTTCTTAAATTTTCCTTATTTTCTGAATGTATATTTGATGCATTTTGCCATCTTTTGGAAAGTTTGTCCCTTTTTTTATTTTTTCTATTATGCGACTGTAAACCCACATTTTACCGAGTTCGATAGCTGCAGTCGCTTAAGTGCGGCCAGCATCCAGTATTCGGGAGATAGTGGGTTCGAACCCCACTGTCGGCAGCCCTAAAGATGGTTTTCCGTGGTTTTCCATTTTCACACCAGGCAAATGCTGGGGCTGTACCTTAATTAAGACCACGGCCGCTTCCTTCCTACTCCTAGCCCTTTCTTGTCACATCGTCGCCATAAGACCTATCTATATCGGTGCGACGTAAAGCAACTTGTAAAAAAAACACATTTGGAACGCTTCAAGCCTTTTAAAATGCTCGTGTGTCAACGACAAGCTTTCTACTCCGTAAACCAGTCAGGAGAAGATATAACATCTGACAAGCCTGAATTTCAGTTTTAAATTTAAGGTGTTGTAATCGAATTATATGGAAAGTATGAAATACAGCACCGCATAGCTCTCACCAACATGTAAGACACCAAGCCGCCACAAGTGACAAAATACCAAGTGCCTAAGCACACCACAGTTTGTAGGGCAATATCACACATCACATTGCACAAAATTTCACGTCAACCACGTTCTACAAAACATTAAGGCAAGTCTGATCCACCAAAGTTTCAAGTCAACCTCCATACTACCAAATTTACATCTCTCACTCCACTGTTTTAAGTTAAGTCCCCCGCTGTTTTCTCACATGCCTATATAGACCTCAGCTTCCCCCTACTCTCACATGGTACGTCTAGATTGATCCTGGCCATCCAATCACGAGTAGAAAATCCTCTTGCCATACCAAGACCACGCACCGAACCTCTTCCGAGTCCCAAGACAATAACAATCAGACTGCGTCATCGGACTCTGGGCTGTTCCACTTAACTCACAGAAATAGTACTGTTTTCCCATCCGCTTGTACAAAACAAATCACACATATCGTATATGGGGACATTCCATCTTAAAGTATTAAGAATAAATATATAAATTATTAAATAATAATAATAATAATAATAATACGGGTAATGACAATAATATCTCTTATTTCTGAATACAATGTGAGGACGTGATATATGTACTCTCACAGTGTTCTTACAAAGGACATGTTTCATTCTAAAGAATGCGGACCGAGCTCGATAGCTGCAGTCGCTTAAGTGCGGCCAGTATCCAGCATTCGGGAGATAGTAGGTTCGAACCCCACTGTCGGCAGCCCTGAAAATGGTTTTCTGTGGTTTCCCATTTTCACACCAGGCAAATGCTGGGGCTGTACCTTAATTAAGGCCACGGCCGCTTCCTTCCCACTCCTAGGCCTTTCCTGTCCCATCGTCGCCATAAGACCTATCTGTGTCGGTGCGACGTTAAGCAAGTAGCAAAAAAAAAAAAAGAATGCGGCTCGGAATTTCTCTTCTTTGTCGTTATTTCTGTATATTTTCTGAATGTATATTTGATGCATTTTGCCATCTTTTGGAAAGTTTGTCCCTTTTTTTTATTTTTTCTATTATGCGACTGTAAACCCACAGTTCTCTTGAATATTACAGCCAAGATATGTTATTTTTGTACTATTTTCAATAGAATTCCATTTTTTTTCATTCCTGATAATTCAGTAGGTTGTTTACTGACGATCGTGATCTTTTACTCATTCATTTATGGGTAATGTTAAAATGTCTGTTCTAAATGTGAAGTTAATTCCGTGCAGCCAAGGTCCTTTCAATTGCTATAGATATTTAAAAGACACCAGTGTGTCGGAATTTTCTTTCGCAGGAAGTCTTTAACGTGCCAGCACCCAACGATACACCAAAAGATGAAAGTTATGAAATTTCAGTTAGGAGGAACATTCTCAGAAATAATCAAACAAGTTTATCGTTTTATTACTAAGATACAATGAGGCATATCAAAGGTGCGCGAACAATACAGCGTACGGATCCCACAATGCTCTTCCGATCTATTATCCTCCTTAAGACTGGCCACACCTCCCAGCCACACATGGATACACAGTCCATCAGGACAACGTTCGTTGTGTTCATTTTCCTGTGCAAATGTGTAAATGTATTCATCCCAATATATGTACCAGGAAGAGAGACGTGGATTATAATTTATAATAAACAAGAATGGACGGATACTAAGGAAATAAATTACCCAGGATTTTTAGGCACTTATACGATAGGATGCAAACTAATTTCGTTATTAGGAAGTGTCGTCTAGCCCGTTCTTCCGTTATGTAACGAGAGTAACATAAACCCTAGGATTTCTGAGGAACCGTTCTCCTAACGTTTATGCAAGACTCGTAGCATTCCGTTGTGCAGGGCGGACTATACTTGTTACGCGCTTCAATAAACTAGCAGTTTAACCTATTACTGCCTAAAAATCCGAGCTCTACTTATAACGTTGTACTCGATTTTATGGAGTAAGAAACTGTAAATAAAACTAAGAACATTATTCTTAACCTTATTCTTCTTAGTAACTTTTCTCAATTTTTAAAGTCGGAATTATAGTTCGATTGGCCTAGTTTTACGGCCAGATGCCCTGTTTTAAGCCAACTCCATGTAGAGTGATGTATTCAGTATTACTGTGGCGGTTGGTAGTATGATACGGTACAAATGAACAGGACCATCAAAATCACTCAGTCTCTGAGCCAGATGAATTAACCAGACACTGACAATATCCCTGGTCCGACCGATAATCGAGTAGGGGTAGCGTGCCTCTCTCTTACCCGGAGGCCCCGGGTTCGATTCCCAGCCAGGTCAGGAATTTTAACCTGGATGTGTGGGCTGGTTCGAGGTGCACTCAGCCTACGTGATTACAATTATTGAAGAGCTATCTGACGGTGAGATGGCGGCCAAGCCAAGAATAACGGCTGAAAGGATTCGTCGTGCTGACTACCAAGGCATGTCGTCATCTGCAGGCCTTCGGGCTCAGCAGCGGTCGCTTGGTAGGCCCTTAGGGGCTGTTGCGTTATAGGTTTTGGTTTGGTTTGGCCGGTAAGCGAATCCCGGGCTCTCTGATCAGATCGCTACACTGACTACTCAACCAAGGAGCCAAAAAAACCAGGGAAAAGTACATTGTTTAGTCTAATAATATGAACATCTGAGCATATCGTCGTTGCGCCTCGAAATACCGCTAGGTGACAATCTGGAGGGGAGAAACACTGACCCGCAGCACATGTTGAGGGGGGAAAATACTGACCCGCAGCACATGTATCATTTAGAACGAAAATTGTTTGAGGTATTTCATGCAATACTGGACCTTAGATGACAGAACATTTCTGGTCAGAGTTCTAAGCTGAAATATTATCAAGTAGCGATTTTTCTAGGCGCAATGGCAATTTGTAGACTGTTTGTGTCCTCACTAGTGCGTAATAATAATAATAATAATAATAATAATAATAATAATAATAATAATAATAATAATAATAATAATAATAATAATCTTATTGTTTTTACGTCCCACTAACTACTTTTACGGATTCGGAGACGCCGAGTTGCCGGAATTTTGGCCCACAGGAGTTATTTTACGTGCTAGTAAATCTACCGACACGAGGCTGACGAATTTGAGCACCTTCAAATACCACCGGACTGAGCTAGGATCGAAGCTGCCAAGTTGGTGTCAGAAGACCAGTGCCTCAACTGTCTGAGTCACTCAGCCCAGTTCCACTGGTGAGTGACACGGATCCATAGCTGTCTAAAAGGCAAGTTATTAAAAACCATTAAATCAACTTTGCACATTTATGAGACTGTTAATCTTGTGATCAATGGTCATAGGACCTACAGTTTGAAGTCGAAACCGAACTATAGCCATCGACTATTAACTTCAAAAATCCCACAACTGAGTGTCATTCGTGTCACTGGAACCAAACATTGAGAAAGCGGGTGTTCGGCAGCCCTGAAGATGGTTTTCTTTCGTTTACTATTTACACACCAAGCAAATGCTTCGGCCTTGTCTTAATTCATGCCATGGTCACTATCTTCCGAGCGGCATCCTTCCCTTATCTCAATTCACCGTAAACCGACTTGTGTTAGTTTCTTTTCTAATTTCGTGTGGCTTTTGTTAGCCTGGTACAGCCCTTGTAAGGCAGACCCTCCGACGAAGGTGGGCGGCATCTACCGTGTATATGATACTGTGTGTTATAGTAGTGGAGGATAGTGTTGTGTGTGATGCGTAAGTTGCAGGGATCTTGGGGACAGTAAAAACACCCAGTCCCCGGGCCAATGGAATTAACTATTCAAGGTTAAAATCTTCCATCCGGGTGCGAATCGAATCTGGTCCTTCTGAACCGAAGGGCACTACACTGATCATTAAACCCAAGGAGCGAATACTACTTGTGTTAGTGAAACATTAAAAATATAAATTCCTGTCGTCGTATTCCTGGAAGTGGTGCAGTTCTTTTCAGACACAATCCCAGTGGATGTCAGCTGCGTGTGAAACTTAATCACATATCTGTGAGTACTGGAAATCGAACTCAGGCCGTTTACAATGACAGTTAATAATGCTAGCCGTCTTTCTACGATGATGGTCAGAGCAATGATGAATAACTTTAAAAACATCCCTCAAGCATTGTGAAGGAATATGAACCATGTCACTCAACTACCATGCCCCTTGATTAGAACATTACCTTATCAAAACAAGACAATAAAGACTACTAAACTATACATTTGATTATCTCACCGATATATTATACTTCAAACTTAGTTCCTCTGAACTTCTACCATTACCTTTCTATTCAAAATAATTCATAGCCGAGTGGCACTGTCACTTGCTTTTCACCAGCTATTCTCCGGGCCACCTTTTGAGCAAGCTAAAGCGGAAGAGAGGGTACAGGCCAGAGGAAGACGCGGGTGAGAGGGGCTGCACCTATGTTGTCGTCATATTGCTGGAGAGGGGCAAGGGGGCGTGTGTTTCATGCCTCCTGTCAACACGAGTTACGGCAATGCTGTCGCCAATGCGGAGCTGCCATACTTATTCAGTAGATGTCTTGACTACGTGGGTCCAGTTACTACCATTGTCCATTTAAAACAGCAGTGGCGGTATGGGAATTCACTAATACTAATATGTTGTCATGTTGGAGTACAACTGTCATTCGTGCACCGGTTCATTTGGCGACCAAGGCGAGTGTGACGAGACAATGACGTTGCCCTCATTTTAGTCTGTTCAAACATTATCTGGGATATTTAAGATCAAAAGTCACGTTCCTATTGTTCGGTTCCCACATAGAACTGGAGGTCCGTTGCTATGATCACGATATCGACAAAAAACAAAACAAAACAAACCCCATGGCACTGCAGCACTGATGGGCCTTGGCCTACCAAGCAACCGCTGCTCAACCCGAAGGCCTGGAGATTACGAGGTGACGAATGGTCAGTGCGCTGAATCCTCTCGGCCGTTATTCTTGGATTCCTGGACCGGGGTCGTGATATTACCGTTAGATAGTTCCTCAACCGTAATCACGTAGGCTAAATGGACCTCGAACCAACCCTCAGATCCAGATAAAAATCCCTGGGCTGGCCGGGAATACGAACTGGGGACCCCGGGTGTGAGGCAGGCTCGATGTCAACAGTCTTCTTTTTGGACATCATCACTGGCTTCTCACGAAATTGGCCTTGGTTCGAATCATGGTTAATACATGAGATAGCTTCGAAATAAAAACGCTATGTGCTTGTGATTTGGAATCTACGTAAAACTAGAGATATCATTGCTAATGATAACATATTAACAACCACATCATCATCATCATCATCATCATCATCATCTGGGATGGTTACCTTGTCAAACAAGACCATAAAGCTACTAAACAACCCAAATCACACCGACGTATTATACTTCAAGCCTAGTTTCTCCGGACTTCTACCATTACCTTGGAATTTTAAATGATAAGAGAGCCAAGTGGCATTATCTCCGATTTTTAACAAATCCGACCAATGCATGTGGGATTTTTGAATTGAAAAGTCAAGTTCTGATTGTTCAGTTTCCACAAAAAGAAAATGGAGATCTCCTCCAATGGGTTGTATTTAAGAAGAAGAAATTACAAAGTCTATTTTTATAGGAAAGTCTAACTTTGTTCTAAGTTTGTTTCATAGTCGACTTTGGCTGAAGTATACCTTGAAAAGTCGAGATATTATGAACTGTATTTGAGGTTAGCAATGGCAATGACTGTAATAATAATAATAATAATAATAATAATAATAATAATAATAATAATAATAGAAAACAAGAGAAGAGCAGCTCCCGTCAACAATGTTTAGTTCTGATCAGGCCTAGCGTATCGTAATTTTTCACTGGTTTTTTTTTTCAACCATGGAAGAAAATATCTTCTTTTGACAACTTGACAAACTGAGGTCCTTTCCTGGCAGTCGGTACAGATATCCTTCGAATTATTCTCCTGGCTGTTGGCTAGCTTATACGTCGTAAGTCAGCAGAAACTAGATGAAAATTGCCTATAACAAAAATCAATTTGGCCTATAACTAGAGCATTGAGCTTATCCATTTAATATAACCTCAATAAGCCACTTACACGTGACATGATGACTTTCTCTCATTAGTACACCTTCCAACATCGTGAAGATATCTAATACAGTTCGTGTTGTGAATCTGTGTCTAATTTTGAATTCGCTATCGCCGTAGAACTCAACTGGGTTTTGCGCATTCGTATAACTCGACGGCTTGGATAATCTCCCAGACATCTTCGAGATCTTCCACAAACTGGATTATGTTTAGAATGTCCGCCATTGTATTATCCTCTACAGTCGACTTCGTGAAGTCAAAGTACAGCCCATTGGCGACTTTGAAGCAAAGTCTCGGCTGAATTCTACTTTCCGCAAAGTCTCGACTATGAACAGGAAAATGGTGACGTTGGTGGGTACAAAGTCGACACTAGACTTCACTAACGTGAGTGATATAACCAGCACCACAAGATTATAATAGGTCACAAAGAAAGTCTTAGAGTATAAAAAACACTGAGTGGCCAAAAGTCATGCGAAAGCATTGAATGTGATCTTAATGACGAGTTGCTCCTCCGCTAGCCCTCAAAATGGCAGCAATACGGCGAGGTATCGACTTTACAAGGTGTTGGAATCGTTCTGGAGGGATCTGGACCCACGCACCTTGCAACATCTTGCACTGCTACACAAAATTGGTCTTGTGTGATTGATGCGGGGTTCATGCAGCGTACGCCAGCATCGACAGCATACCATAAATGCTCGATTGGATTAAGATCAGGGGATCTGGAGGGCCAATCCATGGTCGTAACTTCACTGGAGTGCTCCTCCAACCATCTGAGTGCCACCACAGAGCGGTGACATGGCGCATTGTCCTGTTGAAACATGGTATCTCCATCGGGGTACTATAGGGCCAGAAAGGGATGTAGATGGTCTGAAAGAATGTCCACATAACGTACACCTGTCAGCGCTCCCTGCAGCCGGACAATGGGACCTAACTGCGACCATGAGAACGCCGCCACTGTTCCATTATCCATTGCCGATATTCGAGGGCCCATGCACATCGTTGAGCTCTGTGTCGAAGTGTCAGCAAAGGAATACGAGTTGGTCGTCGGCTGGTGAAGCCTACGCGGTGCAGTTGCCTCCTTACAGTCCTGGTAGAAATGGGTTCCTGACTCCCAACATTCAACTGGACGGTGACCTAACTCACAGTTGCCCATCGAGCGCCCAGAACGGTTCTATGGAGGTGACGTTATGTCCGTTCGTTAAACACCTGTGATCTTCCCGTGCGGTGATTTACGCCAGTGGTAACATTCTCTTTACAATATTGAAGATCCACCCTCGACAATGTTGACTTCGGAAACCCGAATTCGCGTGTAATCCCCGGAATGCTATGACCCATTCGCCGTGCGCCGATGATCATACCGCGTTCAAAATCGGTTAACTCGCGATGTGTTGCGATCTTCGCGTCGCTGATGTCTGTGACAGACTGCTTAGCTATGCCGCAGCTAGCCTCAACGCTCAGGGGTCATACACGGCATATTTTCTAATGGGACACCCCTTCTCGTGACTTTTGGCCACTCAGTGTATATCGTGCATAAAGAACAGAGAAAACGTAAAGACGAAGTGCCCCGCCCTAGGATACTAATGACCTCAGTAACTGTAGCGTGGGTGAACCATGACCGTACCGTAAGAGTGCGTGCTCGCAACGTGCTCTGTTATTACATTCTAAAAGTTGGCAACTGGCGTGCAGCTCCGTCCTAGAGCCGACTGGCACAGAATGTACTTCATTTTGTGTCAGTTGTTAGCAGTCATTTCGCCAAACCGCAACCAAAATCTCTTCACAGCATTCTGAGAGGTAACATCATGCAGAAAGTATTTATTGTTCAGCACTTATTCATTTACAACGGCATGTTTAGGCTTCTCTTTTTTCTTTGCCTTTTCTTTTTTTCTTATCTTTTTGACATCGTCACTGGCTTCTCGCCGATTTGCCCGCGGTTCGAATCCTGGATAATGCATTAGATAGCATCGAAATAAAATATTACGTGCTTGTGGTTCGGAATATACAAAAAACTAGAGATATTATGGCTAACTGAGAAGTGCCTGTTCAAAAGATGCTATTTTCACTTCAGAAATATTCGTTATTTCGTCCACATACATTGCAGTAGCTAAATACTGTCGAATGCCATTGTCAATCCATACCAAAATATGTTGTCTGATTCCTTAAAAGTTGTACCATACCAGATCGTGATGTTTCCATTTCAAAATTACTCGTTATTTCATCCACATACATTTCAGTAGCTAAATACTGTCGAATGTCATGGACAGTCCATACCAAAATGTGTTCTCTAATTCCTTAAAATATTGTACCGTACTCGACCATGAGTACGTTCCATGTACCTTTGTACATTTCTTGAGTTTTCCCACAACTTTCGTAAGGTGGAAATAGCACCTTTTGAACAGACACTCCTCAGTTATCACCAAATTAAAACCCTCATGTGGTTAGTGGCAGTAGAATAACACCAACGGTATGCTCTGCTCGTCGGCTAAAAGGGAAACCAGGGGAGTCGTGCTCCCCTTTCTTCATATTTCCTGTCCAGCCTTCCTTGGTCAGTCCTGGTCTTTTCCAACACCGACGGCATAAGGTTTACGAGGCAATGGGAATCTTTAATTTTTCCGCCCTCCGAGGTCCTTATCTTTCTTCCGCCGATTCTTTTATTCTTCGAAAGTAAGGCTGTCTACTATTTTCCATTTGATTAATATTAATAGAGAATGATTGCCTGGTTGTACTCCCGCTTACCACCACCATCATACTGACAATCATGTCATCATCACCATCATCTAGCATAGTCCGACTCGTTGGCTGAACGGTCAGCGTACTGGCCTTCGGTTCGTAGGGTCCCGGATTCGATTCCCGGCCGGGTCTGGGATTTTAACCTCAACTGGTCAATTCCTACGGCACGGGGGCTGGGTGTATGTGTTGTCTTCATCATCAATTCATCCTCATCACGACGCGCAGGTCGCCTACGGGTGTCAAATGGAAAGACCTGCACCTGGCGAGCCGAAACTGTCCTGGGATATCCCGGCACTAAAAGCCATACGACATTTCATTTCATCTAGCATAGTTTCCATCCACTAGATGGTCGGTAGATGCAGAGTAGGTCTCGACCCATAAGTGGCCACGGCTAGTCCGTGGACCAACAACTCTGCACTCTGACCGGTCAACCGAGCAGAGGAGGGCTGGCCACGGCTCTACCGTGGCTCTACGCCTCTGTATTCGGGAGACGGGACAGGGGCCAACCATCGGCTGTCCTGAGAATGGTCTTCCGTGGTTTATCCATTCTCCTGCACTAAGAGCATGCCGGGACAGTTCCTAGTATAGGCCACGGCCACCAACCCCTCACCTTCTCCGCGCATCTCCTTCACCGTAACAAATCTCCCGGCCTGAGAGACGGCGTCACCCTCTAAGAGCCCTACCCCTTTCAGGGGAGGAATGAAAACATTTCTTCTGCTAATGGCTTTGCGTCGCACCGACACAGATAGGTCTTATGGCGACGATGGGATAGGAAAGGGCTAGGAGTTGGAAGGAAGCGGCCGTGGCCTTAATTAAGGTACAACCCCACCGTTTGCCTGGTGTGAAAATGGGAAACCACAGAAAACCATCTTCAGGGCTGCCGACAGTGGAATTCCAACCTACCATCTCCCAGATGCAAGCTCACAGCTGCGCGCCCCTAACAGCACGGCCAACTCTCCTGGTGAAAACATTGTAGTAGTAGTAGTAGTAGTAGTAGTAGTAGTAGTAGTAGTAGTAGTAGTCGTAGTAGTAGTAGTAGTAGTATCATCCACTAGCTGGGTCTGTACGGTATATAAACCTCGCCATCGTTTCTTCTCATTCTACCAGCCGTGCATAGACACTGCTCCAAACTTCTTCACCCTCCTCAACACATATACTCTCTTCAACCATTTGTCTCTCGGTCTTCCGCTCGGTATTTTACCACCCACTTCCATCTCATGTAATCATCTAGGTACCCTAGAGTTCTCCATTCGTTTGATATGCAGGTTTTTGTTGGGCTTATACTAACCTGCACTCAGTACTAGTAGTACGAAAAAAGTGCTAATTGACTATCAGAATTTTCTATGCATGTTAGTAAGTGCTGATACGGTCCAGTACTCACGAATATTCTATTGATAATGAAACGAAAATTCACAGCCTGTTTCTAGTCATTCGACCGGGTCAGGGACTGAATGAATGAATGAAGACCCCATCTAGCGGTGAGGATGGAAATTGTGCCGGCTGCCGAAGCCTGACACACTCCTCTGGGGCAATGATTATGATTGACAAATGGAATAAAATGATATGGGAGAGTGTTGCTGAAATGAATGATGACAGGGAAGACCGGAATACTTGTTCCGTCTCCGCTTTGTCCAGCACAAATCTCACATTGAGTAACTCGGATTTGAAATAGGTCTTATGGCGACGATGGGACAGAAAAGGGTAGGAAGCGTGGCCTTAATTAAGGTACAGTCCGAGCATTTGCCTGGTGTGAAAATGGGAAACCACGAACAATCATCTTCAGGACTGCCGACAGTGGTGTTCGAATGCACTATCTCCCGAATGCAAGCTCACAGGGCCCCAACCCGCACGGCCAACTCATTCGGTATGATTTAGAGAAATATTAATGATAATCTCATTCTTTTTTTTTTTTGCTAGCTGCTTTACGTCGCACCGACACAGATAGGTCTTATGGCGACGATGGGACAGGAAAGGGCTAGGAGTGGGAAGGAAGTGGCCGTGGCCTTAATTAAGGTACAGCCCCAGCATTTGCCTGGTGTGAAAATGGGAAACCACGGAAAACCATCTTCAGGGCTGCCGACAGTGGGGTTCGAACCTACTATCTCCCGATACTGGATACTGGCCGCGCTTAAGCGACTGCAGCTATCGAGCTCGGTCATCTGTTCTAGTGTCTCGAAAATGGTTCCCGCGACATTTAAATGTCCTGCATGGAAGCAAATTGAAAATAACATCCGATTCCTTCTTCCTGCAAAATAATATACATGTCTGTTGTATTACTGTACATTTGCACAATGAAAGATTCTGAAACATTTCATAAACGAGTCCTTGATTTTTTTTAAAAAAAACTTAAAACTGATCGGCTTAGTGTTTTCGAATCGGTGTTACTTCAATTTGAATTCGATTGAACTCTACAGCCAATACAATAGTTCACAGTTGCTTGACGGTTGTTGGAGAGTTCAAACGTTCCATTTTGAGGTGAGACATATAACAAAAGTAGTGGATTTGCTCTTTTATACATATTGACTTTTAAATGGCTTGTAAAATAAATTGCAAGTTAAATTATAAATCACTATATAAATGTCTGCCCTTAAACAAGTATAAGAACAACAACAATGAAACAATTGTGTATTTAAAGTGGTAATTCAGAACTTTCCTGACCTCATGGCGGATGTTACATATTGCGGATCACTTAAAGTTTCTGAAAGCACTTTAGTGAGAGATTCTAAAGGGCAAAATAATACCGTGTACTCTTACTGCAGAAACCAAAGTGGCGAAGGTAAGTCCGGTCCTACTTCACTCTAGCTAAAGAGTGTGTTGTATTTCTTGTCAGTATACCGCACTCATCACCATCATCATCATATTTCTTTGTCACTGTTTTTGGTAATCAGAATCACTATTTCTAAGGTCTATGACAATAGTCCCTAAATGATGTCGAGGCTTATAATCACGTTCTTTAGGTTCCTTAAACCGACAGACATTGCCAACCACCACCACCACCACCACCACTCATTGGGTCACCCCTCACCAGATCTCGATGAAATTCCTTTTTGTATAGTTCTTCTACGTGTACCATCCTCAGGGCACGGTCCGTTGCTATCTCCTAATATTATTCCTCTTCTTCCACCACTTTTCCCACGCCCTATGGATTATCTGGTCTGAACTGTATCACATAAGTGTCTTCAGTTCTGTTTTACGGTCGGATGTTCTTCCTTATTCTAAGCCTATGTGAAGGAATGTATTCACTATTGCCTTTTTCTGTGGTGATTAGTAATATGGCGTGTTGTGCGTCCCTGACCGAAAAAAGATATCACGATATTTGGACTGTAAACTGAAGTACTTTCCAAATAGCATAACAAAAACAGTTGAATCTATCCTGGGTCTGGAGCGTGTAAGGGGAATTAAGAAAATCCTCCGGCGCAGCGAGCCAGCACGATTCGTTCATCCGGCCGGACCTTAGTGACGCATGCGGTTAATCGCCGGCCAGGATTCAGCCCATGGAAGGGAGGATTTCTGAAAGGAAAAGATCACGCCCCTGTGATTTGTACCCCACATAACACAGGAGAACCCGTGGTTGTGGTCACAATTTCACCAGTCACTTGAAAATACAAGTTTGCTTTGCTTTTTCTTTTCCGCGGTTCGCCAGGTAAATACTTGCGACTTTACCTTAATCATGGCCACGACTGCTTTCACACCAGTCCTACCCCTCGTCTGACTATTCGCCGCTGAAATGCGGTATGTGTTAGTGCGATATTATGGATAAAGTATAACTGTTAACGATTTCAATAATAATAATAATAATAATAATAATAATAATAATAATAATAATAATAATAATAATAATAATAATAATAATAATAATAAATAATAATAATAATAATAATAATAATAGTAATAATAATAAATAATAATAATAGTAATAATAATAATAATAATTGTATTTGATTTACGTCCCATTAGCTACTTTTACGGTCTTCGGAGACGTTGAGGTGCCGGAATTTAGTCCCGCAGGAGAACTTTCACGTGCCAGTAAATCTACCGACACGAGGCTGACGTCTTTGAGCACCTTCAAACACCACCGGACTGAGCCAGGATCGAACCTGCCAAGTTGGGGTCGGAAGGCCAGCGCCTCAACCGTCTGAGCCACTCAGCCTGGCATTAACGATTTTAACACTTCCTAAGGAGTCTTAAATGCCACCGATATCAGCGGAGATCGAAACAGCTATATCGAAAAACAGAAGCTCCGTGATTAATTAATCGTATTCGTCACTAAGGCCGCCTTGGTCAGAAGTCGGTGACTGTGCCACTCCGCCATCACGCCCTCACGAAAAGCCATCTCCAGGGTTGCTGAAGGTGGGGCTGGAACCCAGCATCATCCGAATGCAAGCTTGTAGTTTTATGTGGATGTTGAGTAGTAGTAGTAGTAGTAGTAGTAGTAGTAGTAGTAGTAGTAGTAGTAGTAGTAGTAGTGTCTCTATCTGATCAATACTGCGCTGAAATGGATGTTTTCTTGACCTCTTCTCGAAAGTTCACAAATGATCTGTGTTTTACTACAGTTAACGGAACAAATACAGGCGGTGACCTTTTGTCATAAAGGTTCTCGGTTTCTAGTTTCATGCATAACGTGCCTGGCTCACTTTCACTTCAAACTTCCCTACATAAAGTAGTATAACATAAATCGCATTCTAGGTAAATGAATTCAGAATAAATTTCTCTCTCTTCCGTAAAATATGGCATACGATTTACGACGTTGACAGGAAGCAATAAATATGTTGGAGATCTCAACACAGGCACTATCTCTTAGAGATGTTAGTGATAACAACATGTAAGAAGCTTCTGCTGCATTCAATGGAAAATTAGAGCAATGGATGGCACGGTAAATCTCTAACAATACGAGTCATTTCTCACAGTCACTGTACACTGAAAATAGAGTGGTCGAATACGTAGTTTGCGGCCCAGCTTCTTCTTTACGTTCATGTTACCGAGCGAGATGGGCGTGCGGTTAGAGGCGCGTAGCTGTGAGCTTGCATTCGAGAGATAGTGGGTTTGAACCCCAATGTCGGCAGCCCTATAAAGATGGTTTTTGCGTGGTTTCTATATTCACACCAGGTTGTACCTTAATTAGGACCACGGCCGCTTCCTTCCCACTCCTTGCCCTTTCAACATCCCATCGTAACCATAAGACCTATCTGTGTCAGCGCGACGTAAAGCAATTTGTTAAAACGTCTTATTATTATTATTATTATTATTATTATTATTATTATTATTATTATTATTATTATTATTATTACTATTACTATTACACCGTTCCCTCACGGAAGGTTAACGACCATCAAGAAGGAAGTTTCCTTATTTTGTTGTTCCAGTATCAGAGTTGCCGTACCGTGGGGGTCGAACCACTATCTGAGGTTCTGCGCCCAGAATAATCTTCTCACCGGGGTGAGTGGCTCAGACGGTTGAGGCACTGGCCTTCTGACCCCAACTTGACAGGTTCGATCCTGGCTCAGTCCGTTGGTACTTGAAGGTGTTAAAATACTTCAATCTCGTGTCGGTAGATTTACCGGCACGTAAAAGATCTCCTGCGGGACCAAATTGCGGCATTTCGGCGTCTCTGAAAACCGTCACAAGTAGATAGTGGGACGTAAAAAACAATCCGTATATAATAATCTTCTCCATACACATCCTCATTTCCCTTCCATTTCGCCCTCCGTATCAATGGTATCGGGCAACATTGATCATTTCGCAATATATGATTGAAACAGACATCTTCCCTACGTTTTGGAAAGGGTTAAGACTTCACATGACTTTTTGACACAACGGAGAACTTCCTCGTTGGTGACAGGCTCTATCCATAGGACCTTGAACTTTCTGCGATATGTCGATATTTCAAAAACCTGCTTTCGTGTCCATCCATTGACACCATAAAGTAGCACTAGTAACATATAACTACCTATTTTGGATTTTACCGTATCGAAGGAAACAAAGAGAAATTATTTTCGTCTCCGTGAAACGTTGAGAATTTCTCTTTTTTGTTTTTTGTTTTGTTTTGTTTTTTGTTTTTTATAACAAGTTGCTTTAAGTCGCGCCAACACAGACAGTTTTTATGACGACGATGGAACAGGAAAAGTCTAGGAGTAGGAAGGAAGCTTTCGTGGCCTTAATTAAGGTACAGCTCCAGCATTTTCCCGGTGTGAAAATGAGAAACCACAGAAAACCAACTTCAGGGCTGCCGAAAGTGGTGTTCGGACACACTATCTCCCGAATATTGGACACTGGTTACTTAAGCGACTGCAGCTACCGAGATCGTCGTTTGTTTTCTTTGACACCGCTAAATTCTGTAAGATAATCATATCTGTCAATAGGGGCCGTGAAAGCATTAATCTGAATATTGGAAACCTCTGTGACGAGGATAGTTTTACCGAGCTCGTTAGCTGCAGTCGCTTAAGTGCAGCCAGTATCCAGTAATCGGGAGATAGTGGGTTCGAGCCCCACTGTCGGCAGCCCTGAAAATGGTTTCCCGTGGTTTCCCATTTTCACACCAGGCAAATGCTGGGGCTGTACCTTAATTAAGGCCACGGCCGCTTCCTTCCACTTCCTAGGCCTTTCCTATCCAATCGTCGCAGTAAGACCTATCTTTGTCGGTGCGACGTAAAGCAAATAGAAAAAGAGGATAGTTTTAGGGAGGCTTCTACGGAGAAACCTTCCTTGTGGAAACCGTCATTGTGTTTTCTCTCCTGAAGACGTGGTGCAAAATCTCCGCGAAACTTAAAGAATTCCCCTTTGTTTTCTTTGACACGTAAAAATCCCATAAGATTATCATAACTATTAATAAGGGCATACAAGTATTCATCTAAATAACGCTACCTTCTTGTACCTAGAATCGGAGGTTCAAAACCCGCCGAGGTGGGTGAATATTTGAAAACGAGGAAAATCCACAGCAGACTTTGTCTTTCATATCGTCATGTAAAAGTTTCTAGCGAACATACACGTATACAGTGACCATTCGGATAAAATCTCCTGTCGTCATAAGAATTTTATTTTCGCTGACATGACTTCTGATTAGTTAACAACAATGAAGTGACGATTCAGTAATAACAAAGCATTTTCCTAGTGTAAAAGTGGGAAACTACGAAAAATTATCTTCAAGACTACCGCAAGGGGGGTTCAGACCAATGACATCCCGAATACAAGCTTACAGTTATACGACCTATAGCTCGTAACCTACTATCTCGGCTTTCTTCACTGGGGCCGCTATCTCACTGTTAGATAGCTCCTCAACTGTCAAGGGAATCAACCGTTTATGACCCAGGATAGAATCGAACACGGAACTCCGGAGACGAAGGCCGAAGTTAATAATTGCCGTTCACAAAATTTGGAAAAATAATGTCATGATGCTACCGCACCTTTAGTTCAGTATCTCTTTATTGCAAAATATTAACACATATTATTTTGCACAAGAATGGAAGCAGAGTTGGGAGAAGGTCAGTATAGCTTCAGAAGAAGTGTAGGAACACGTGAAGCAATTCTGACCTTACGTTCGATCTTAGAGGATCGAGTTAAGAAGGAATAGCCCTCGCATATGCCATTCGTAGACCTAGAAAAGACATTCGATAATGTTGATTGGATGAAGCTACTTGAAATTCTGAAGGTGATCTAGTTTAGATACCGATAAACAAGAATTATCTATTACCTAAAATATTAACAAAATTCAGTCTGCAGTGATAAGAATCGAGGACTAAGAAATAGAAGCAGCTATCCCGAAAGGGGTGAGGCAATGCTGCAATTTTCCCCCTCTCCATTTCAATGTTTATACAGAATAGGTGGTAAAGGAAATCAAAGAGGAGTGAATCATACAACCCAAGGAGAGGGAATCAAAACCCTGAGATTTGCCGAATATATTGTTATTTTATCTGAGTCTGCAGAAGATCTGAATGGTATGGATATATTCTTGGAAAAGAAGTACATGATGAAAATAAATCAATACAAAACATGTTCGAATCCAAACTGGGTCGGAAACGGTTCATTCTCTTGACTCGCAGAAAAGGATCTGTCTAGCGAGCTCTCTCACCGAGTTAACTGAAAGAGCAATTATCGGAAAACAAATTGTTCCCAAATAGTAAGTAGACAGTAATATTTTTTGTATGTAGATGCTCAAAGCGACGAATGTTTTCCTCATCTGAAAATTGCTTTAAAATGAAATGTTATTCAAATCAGGAAGGTCACTTCATTCTGATTCAGTAAACGTAAGACGTCAAAAACAGATCTAAATATTTCAAAATTATAGCAGGAAATATGAGGGCATAAATTTGACAACTTCAACATTATGTGAGATGGGCCATTGAAACATACATTTGGTCGGTCGGTCGGTCGGTCGGTCGGTCGGTCGGTCGGTCGGTCGGTCGGTCGGTCGGTCGGTCGGTCGGGTTGGGTTGGGTTGGGTTGGGTTGGATTGGGTTGGGTTGGGTTGGGTTGGGTTGGGTCGGGTCGGGTCGGGTCGGGTCGGGTCGGGTCTTTGTGTGTTTCTTTATTTGCTTGTTTGTATGTTTGATTGTTTTTTGTTTGTTTGTTTGTTTGTTTGTTTGTTTGTTTGTTTGTTTGTTTGTTTGTTTGTTTGTTTGTTTGTTTGTTTGTTTGTTTGTTTGTTTGTTTGTTTGTTTGTTTGTTTGTTTGTTTGTTTGTTTGTTTGTTTGTTTGTTTGTTTGTTTGTTTGTTTGTTTGTTTGTTCCTCAGTCGAGAGGTTCTGAAGTGGGTACTAGATAAATGGCAAATGAAGTAGTTTCCCATTGATTTTCTCGTTTGGTCAGTAGGTGCTATCGCTTATCAGTCTGCCAAGCCCACTTAAATGAACCCACGAGCCGTTCCTATGAACGAGACTTTCATAACACTTATCTCATAACGAACGACATTACTAGCTACAATGTATCTCAGTCACTTTCAAAGCTAAAAATGAGACAGACAGGTATCTGAAAGCAGCATACTTCCTCTATCCAATACCAGAAGACACCCTCCCCCCCACGGCGCAACAGCTCGAAGGTCCTTGGCCTACCAAGCGACCGCTGCTCATCCCGAAGGCCTACAGATTATGAGGTGTCGTGTGGTCAGCAGGACGAATCCTCTCGGCCGTTCTTCTTGGCTTTCTAAACCAGGGCCGCCATCTCATCGTCAGGGAGCTCCTCAACTGTAATCACGTAGGCTGAGTGGACCTCGAACCATCCCTCAGATCCAGGTAAAAATCCCTGGCCTGGCCGAGAATCGAACCCAGGGCCTCCGGGTAAGAGGAAGGCATGCTACCCCTACACCGCGGTACCGGAACCAGAAGCCATAGTGCACTATAAATACTATGTTTCATCAGAGATGTGTCTAGGCTTTCTAGCATTTCAAAGAAAAGTTATTTGTAATAGCTTCACTTTGAAAATTCTCTATCCCGGCGGTCTTTGCGGTCAACAAACGTGTTACATGAAAGTTCTGTAGCTTCTATACGCAACATCCAAATATACGACACTCGTTGAAATGAAATGGCGTATGGCTTTTAGTGCCGGGAGTGTCTGAGGACATGTTCGGCTCGCCAGGTGCAGGTCTTTTAATTTGACACCCATAGGCAACCTGCGCATCGTGATGAGGATGAAATGATGATGAAGACTACACATACACCCAGCCCCTGTGCCAGCGAAATTAACCAACGATGGTTATAATTCCCGACCTTGCCGGGAATCGAACGCGTGACCCCTGTGACCAAAGGGCAGCACACTAACCATTTAGCCATGGAGCCGGACACGACACTCGTTTATGAAAGAGAAGTGCGATTCCTCCATAACAATCGCTTCAGTATTAAAATAAATAAATAAATAAATAAATATATAAATAAATAAATAAATAGTCCGCCTCTGTGGTGTACGGTAGTGGTTAGTGTGATTAGCTGTCACCTCCGGAGGCCCGGGTTCGATTCCCGGCTCTTCCACGAAATTTGAAAAGTGGTACGGGGGCTGGAACGGGGTTCACTTAGCCTCGGGAGATCAAATGAGTAGAGGTGGGTTCGATTCCCACCTCAGCCATCCTGGAAGTGGTTTTCCGTGGTTTCCCACTTCTCCTTCAGGCAAATAACGAGATGGTACCTAACTTAAGGCCACGGCCGCTTCCTTTCCTTGTCCATCCCTTCCAATCTTTCCATCCCCCCACAAGGCCCCTGTTCAGCATAGCAGGTGAGGCCGCCTGGGCGAGATACTGGTCATCCTCCCCAGTTGTATCCCCCTACCCAGAGTCTGAAGCTCCAGAAAACTGCCCTTGAGGCGGTAGAGGTGGGATCTCCCGCTAAGTCCGAGGGAAAAACTGACCCTGGAGGGTAAGCAGATTAAGAAATAAATAAATAAATAAATAAATAAATAAATAAATAAATAAATAAATAAATAAATACATAAATAAATAAATGTGATTAACTGGATTAAAGCCACTTATTTATTACTAAAACAAAGCCGAGCTTTCCGCCAAATTACATTGGCCTACATGAGGGCATGTGAAGTTCTGCTTCTGACAGTGATCATAGAAATTCTTCAAAGAACGTGCAAGTCATGGCCATACTATGCGCAGCCCTCCGAATAACTGTACTCAGCTATCATCGCACTGTACTGTGGTGGTTGGGAGTGAAGTTACTGATTCACCGCCCTCTGTCGACAGTTTTTGGATGCGTCGCGCTGTGCTGTGGTGGTTTTATGCATGTATTTATGATAACTTGAACCCGTCTTCCCTGCTGAAATGATTTGGGTCCAGCTCTATTTCTATGGCTTCCCTCACAATTCGAGCATATAAGTATTTTACAGTCTTCGGAATTCGGACACAGTTTCCTCTAGCATCGAAGTAAGGAGTGTTAAGCCATAAGAATAAATGCGGAACCGTGACGTCTAAAGTGTTCAGAACTGTTGTTTTATAGGAATGCGTGCCAGGTCCTACTTTGAAAAATTCTGTATTATATTTAAAGTAACAATACATCAAGTCGTTTGACATAACATACCTTTTAATACTTGATTTACATGTTCGTAATTTACATTAATGTAACTATATCTCATGTGTCATGAATTATGTAAATATGCTCCATAGACTATTTCACGGTTCCATGCCTGTATATGAATCTATATCGCATTAAAGAATGCCGCAATGCTGTATGTGGCACAGTACTTCATGCATGCCGTTAGTTCATCACCGCTTCCCGTGAAGTACACACATGCACTCCTCGGAAGTCCAGCCTCCTATATCATTTAAAGGTTCAGTCTTCTTCGTGTAGAAAATAGACTGCAGAGGTGACGCGTCAACAAAGAAAGGTAATATGACGAACAGAATTATTTAAGTTATTTACCTATCCGTTTCTTTTCTAATTTCGAGAATTAATTAATAAATCACCACGGCTCGGATTTTTTTTTTGCTAGGGGCTTTTTTTTTTTTTTTTTTTGCTAGGGGCTTTACGTCGTGCTAGGGGCTTTACGTCGCGCCGACATAGATAGGTCTTATGGCTACGATAGGATAGGAAAGGCCTAGGAGTTGGAAGGAAGCGGCCGTGGCCTTAATTAAGGTACAGCCCCAGCATTTGCCTGGTGTGAAAATGGGAAACCACGGAAAACCATTTTCAGGGCTGCCGATAGTGGGATTCGAACCTACTATCTCCCGGATGCAAGCTCACAGCCGCGCGCCTCTACGCGCATGGCCAACTCGCCCGGCTCGGATTTTATGACACATCATCTTCTAAAGGGGAGCTACAACGTTACAGGTCAAAAATTGCACATTTTCAATAATTGACCATTTCCTTATGGGTAGAAAATATTTTTTCTTTAATATGGTGAATTTCATTTTTATTTCTCTTAACTACCTCAAAATACATTTTGTAAATAGCTATATATGTCACTTGATATGTGCCACTATGTCATTTGTTTACACATCGTTATAATATTTAAAACACTATTGACAATACTTGCGTGAATTTTTGAATGGCAGTGTACATAAATTTTATAAGCAGCATACTCTGGGCTCTTTGCTTTGACACCAGTAATTTTTAAATTGTTAGAAAAGGCTTGTTTAGAAAAGTTCATATGAAAAGAAATGCTTACGAAAAAATATTCTTGAAGGAATATCTTAGATATTCGATAGTATGTTCTTGATATCCTCTTTGCGCCTGTGAAAACCGCTATAAGACAATAATTTTGGAGAAATACTGACCCGCAGCACATATTTCATATGGTGAATTTCATTTTTATTTCTCTTAACTACCTCAAAATACATTTTGTAAATAGCTATATATGTCACTTGATATGTGCCACTATGTCATTTGTTTACACATCGTTATAATATTTAAAACACTATTGACAATACTTGCGTGAATTTTTGAATGGCAGTGTACATAAATTTTATAAGCAGCATACTCTGGGCTCTTTGCTTTGACACCAGTAATTTTTAAATTGTTAGAAATTGCTTTGAAATTATTCGCACAGTATTGAACCTTAGATGACAGAATCTTACTGGCCAAAATTCTAAGCTAAAATATTTCACATAGCGGTTTTCGCAAGCGCAACAACGATATGTCTTTAAGACATTTCAGCAAATGAATCATGGAAATATTAAACTACTGGAATATTTACGGTGCAAACCTCTTTTATCTGCAAAATATTAATACGCAAATTCGAGTTTAAAAAAATTGCAAATTATTACAAGGTTTGCTTCCTCGCCAGGAAATAGAGAAATTTAAAATAGCATGCGATTTATTCAGGAACTGAATGAATATCAAGTTGATTACGGAGGAAATTTTCGACTGTATGTAGAGCTGACTATTCCATCCCACTATTTCCCTTCTATGATCAACTTCTCTAGATTTTCTCCCAGTCATCTCGCAATGTGTCGAAACAAGTATTTTTTCCTAACAATCTAACTAAATATCACCTATTCTTAATTTACACGTCATGCCTAACAACGACTCTAATATATATAATCTGACCCGTATCGTTAAGAAATTTACGAAAGCCGAGAAGAGGTATCATACCGAGTGATTTGGCCGTGCGGTTAAGATCGCGCAGCCGTAAGTTTGCATTCGGGCAATCGATCCCCACTGTCGGCAGCCCTGAAGATGGTTTTCCGTGGTTTCACATTTTCACACAAGGCAAATGTTGGGGCCGTACCTTAATTAAGGCCACGGCTGCTTCCTATCCTATCGTCGCCATAAGACATACGTAAAGCAGATTGTAAAAAAAAAAGTATCATGAATAAGGAAACATTTCCACAGAAGCAAGTGCTTGCTTTTCAACAACAAATTCAAGTTTCGGTTTGTTAAGATTACTGCATTTAAGTACCTTCCCACATAAGCCAAATGTAGCCTAATAATTTTTAAGAGACAAATTTATTTTAACATGCTACTCAATTACAGATATACCACTGATATAGACAAAAACTTGTGGTGTTAATGCCGATTCTAAGTCTATATATGAAAAGGACAATTTTTTCACACAATTCAGTACATGTTTTCTTGAAACACTCACATTATACACGATCAATATGCTCACGAAATATTACTATTAAGTAATACAGTAAGTTGTTATAAAAAGTGAACTTCACTAATTCACACGAACACCTCTTAATATTCTAGAGAACCACGGGACGCAGATTACGCGATATCTTTACGGGGGCAAAACTACACTTTCGAACGTGCTAGAGCAATAATAATCTACATCTTTTAACATTGTCAATTGCAGAGGCAGATAAAATAACAATATTATCGGCAAATCTCAGGGTTTTGATTTCCTCCCGTTGAGCTTTGATACTCTTTCCAAATTCCTCTTTGATTTCCTTTATTACCTGTTCTATGTAAACATTGAAGAGGTGAGGGGACAAACTGCAGCCTTGCCTCACTCCTTTCTAGATTTCTGCCTCTTTTTCAAAGCCCTCATTTCTTATCACTACAGACTGTAATTTTATAGATTGTAGATAATTCTCCTTTCTCAGTATCTGATCACGTTCACCTTCAGAATCTCAAACAGCTTGGTCCAATCAATATTATCGAATGCCTTTTTTAGATCTACGAACGCCATGTGCGTGGACTTGTCTTTTTTAATTCGGTCCTCTAAGATCAGACGTAAAGTCAAAATTGCTTCACATGTTCCTAAATTTCATCAGTAGAAAAATTGATCTTCTCCCAACTCATTTTCAACCCTTTCCATTCTTCTGTAAATAATACGTATTAGCATTTTGCAGGCGCGGGATTCTAAACTAATGGTGCGGCAGTTTTAACTCTTGTCCGCACCGGCTTTTTTGGGAATAGGTATAACAACATTCTGCCAAAAATCAGATGGCACTTTTCCTGTATCATACATCTTACACACTAAACGGAATAACCTCTCCATGCTGGTTTCTCCTAAGGCAGTCAGTAATTCTGAGGGTATGTCCTCAATTCCCGGTGCCTTGTTCCTACTTAGGTCTCTCTAAGCTCTGTCGAATCCTGATCTCAAAATTGGGTCTCCCATATAATCAGCATCAACAGCCTCTTCTTGTTCCAGAACACTATCATCTAATTCTTTACCTTGATACGGTTGTTGAATATGTTCATGCCATCTTTCTGTTTTGTCTTCTTTTCCTAGAAGTGCTTTTCCATCTGACCTTCTAATATCCATACACTTACTTTTCCTTTCTACAAATGTTTCCTTGATTTTCCTGTATACTGCATCTACCTTTCCTAGGACCATACAACATTCAACATCCTTGCACTTCCTTTTCAGCCATTCTTCCTTAACTGTCCTACACATTCTATCTACTTCATTTTTTATCCGTCTGTATTCTTTTCTGCCCTCCTCATTCTTTTCATTCTTGTATTTTCGTCGTTCGCCAATCAGGTCTATTATCTCTAGAGTTATCCATTCTTTCTTAGGTGATCTTTTCTTTCTTCCTACATTTTCTTCAGCAGCCTTACTGATCTCATTCTTCATGACTGTCCATTCCTCCTCTACTGTGTTTCCTTCAGCCTTTTCATTTAGTCCCTGTATTACATGTTCCTTGAAACAATCTCACACTACTTTCTTTCAACTTGTCTAGACCCCATCTCCTTGCATTCCTTCCTTTCTTCGATTTCTCCAAATTCAGATGGCATTTGATGACCAACAGGTTGTGGTCAGAATCCACGTCTGCTCGTGGTAAAGTTTTGCAATCCATCACCTGGTTTCTAATTCTCTGCCTAATCATATTGAAATCTATTTTGTACCTTCCAGTGTCGCCAGGTCTCTTCCATGTATACAGCCGTCGTTTGTGGTGTTTGAACCTAGTATTAGCAAGGACTAAATTATGATACATGCAGAATTCAACCAGCCGACTTCCTCTTTCATTCCTTTGTACCATTCCGAATTCTCCTACTGTATTACCTTCTCTTCCTTGGCCTACCACTGCATTCCAGTCTCCCATCACGATTATGTTCTCGTCACCTTTTACATATTGCATTAAATCTTCTATCACTTTATATTTTCTTTCGATTTCCTCATCATCCGCTAAACTAGTAAGCTTATAGACATGCACTATTATGGTGGGCATTGGCTTGGTATTTCTCTTTACAACAATAATCCTTTCACTATGCTGGTCGTAGTAGTTCACACGCTGCCATATTTTCTTATTCATTATTAAACAAATTCCTACATTTCCCCTGTTGGATTTTGTGTTGATAACTCTGATGTCGCCTGACCAAATATCTTGCTTTTCCTGCCAACGTATTTCACTTATACCAACTACATCTAACTTTAGTCTATCCATCTCCCTTTTCAGATTCTCTAACCTACCACAGCGATTCAAACTTCTAACATTCCACGCTCTGACTCGCAGAATGTCAGTATCCATCTTCCTGATTATTGCCCCCTCTCGTGTAGTCCCCACTCGGAGATCCAAATAGGGGACTATTTTACCTCCGGAATATTTTACCCGGGAGGAAGCCATCATCAGTGCGATACATCAATTTACAGGGAGATTTGCATGTCCTCGTGAGTTAGTTACGGCTGTAGTTTCCCGTTGCTTTCAGCCGTGTATCAGTATCGACACAGCCAAGCCACGTTAAGTATTATTACAAGACCACATCAGTCAACCATATAGACTGCCGCCCTTGTAACTCCCGAAAGGCTGCTACCCCCCTTTCGATGTACCGTTCGTCAGTCTGGCCTTTCGACAGATACCCATCCGATACGGTTGCACCTACGGCTCAGCTACCTCCTTAATTGGGACACGCAAGCCTCCCCACCACGGCAAGGTCACATGGTTCTATTTATATTAAGGAAAAGGTCTAAAAGTGAGCGCTCTCGAGATTAAATCGTGAATTCTCCTCCCTAAGGTTCGCAAAGTATGTAAATTTTATCAGAACATGCAAAGACGTCGGTTAAAAGTAGAAATTTAAGACGTAACTGAAAATTATTGGTTGCAACATTCATTACCAAAAATGTAAAGAAATTAATAATCACACTCCACGGAGCGTTTTCCAACCTAATAAACTGTATGTCAGAGGTTTAAATCATCCGATAGCTGAATTGGCTTTCTCACCATCCATGCCGTCCGATTCGTTGGCTGAACGGTCAGCGTACTGGCCTTCGGTTCAGAGGGTCCCGGATTCGATTCCCGGCCGGTTCGGGGATTTTAACCTTAACTGGTTAATTCAAATGGCACGGGGGCTGGGTGTATGTGTTTTCTTCATCATCATTTCATCCTCATCACGACGCGCAGGTCGCCTACGGGTGTCAAGTAGAAAGACCTGCACCTGGCGAGCCTAACCCGTCCTGGGATATCCCGGCACATTTCATTTCATTACCATTCATGCCGTAAATTTATGGTGGTCATTCTGTCATTTTGGGAAATAACTACTTGAACTTGCCAATGTGACAGTTAAAATGATGCGTTTTATTTCCTCTTGTTTGATTGGTCAGTCGTGTTTTTGTTTCATGTAAGAAGTTTACGACATCATGCTTGTTTTTAGTCTGTCTGATAACTTCAATTGATGTAATACCTTTATTAATATGTGTCAACATCATCATCATCATCATCATCATCACTAAAATCGATTTACTCATTTTTGAGTTCGTGACCCCACAGGTTTTTTATTTTCTTGTCAGATCTCTGTTGTAGCGTCTCCATCCCGGACGATCCTCCGTTTTCCTCAGGGCACGTGGGAAAAAACAGACCGGTGATAGTCTTAACTTGTCCTATCCATCTGGTTGCAGACCTTCCCCTCTGACTACCACCCTCAACCTTCCCTGCTAAGATCAAATTTATTTATTTATTTATTTATTTATTTATTTATTTATTTATTTATTTATTTATTTATTTATTTATTTATACATAGATATATACATTATCATTATATACCGTTATGTCTTTCAGCGTTCTGTCTGCAAGCATCTGTGAATTTACTCAATGTTGCGACAATCCTCTATTTGCAACTAGTGCCGTGGCCTCATTTAGTTCTATACCTCTTATCTTTAAATCGTTAGAAACTGAGTCTAACGATCGTCGTCTTGGTCTCTCTCTAGTCCTCTTACCCTCCTCCTTGATTCAGTCTCACTTTTTATTTATGTATTTATTTCGTAAAGGACATCTGAGTCGCGGCTCATATAATTTCAATACATATATACAAGTAGCAGAATTAAGAGATAACAGGAAATGTTAAGTACATTTATAGAAGTGCAATGCATTTATCTTATGCAAGTTGTATAATTCAGATAACACATATGTTCATAGCATCTTATGTAAGTATTTTACAAGTTTGTGCAAAAATACAGAAAATGAATTAGCCTGTTGAATATGTTCAGGAAGTGAATTATACTCATGTGCAGAGTAGTACCATACGGATTTGTTGCCATATTTGGTTGAGTTAATTAAGTCAGTGTCAATTGGAGTGAACCAAATTATTTCACAATTTACAAACTATTCACAGCTGATGCTATCTGATATAAAGCTTCAAGTGGAAGAATATTACAATGTTTCCATAAACACGCTGTTGGCGTCAATGTAGGTAGCTTAAAAAGTACTTTTAATGTTCTCTGTGTAGAATTTCAACAGTTTGAAATATCAATCAACTACAACATGCTCAAATACGTACCATATAAAGTGTATCACTTTGAATAAGAGAGTGATACATATTCTTTAGTAAAGTGTTAGTCAGCTTGTATGGAAGTCTATTAAGAAGGCCAATGGCTGATGTAATTTTATTACATATCGCCTGAACCTGATCACTCCAAGAGAGGAATTCATTAATGATTAATCCTAAAAACTTTGTAGCCCTAGCTCTAGTTATTTTTCAGTCAACAATATTGAGCGTAATTTCAAGAGAAAACCTGCATGCTGGTTTATAAAAGATTATATCATTTGTTTCAGTCAGATTAATAGTTCAACAATTTACAACAAACCAACACTAGAGTGAAGTATTATCTGACTGCTCATGATTTCAAGGTTATCCGTGTAAAACACGTTAGTGTCATCAGCAAATAAAGGCAATCGTCCGTTCAATTTTAGTGACCTTATATCACTTATGAATATGAGAAAAAGATCGTCTTCAGGTCATCACGCAATGTGTCCAAAGATCTGAACTGTTACTTCACTGATACAAGAAGAAAGGCATTTAAAATATTCAGCTGCATTTCAAAGGCATTGATTTTTTGTAACCTAAGCCTCTACGGTCCAAGTCGCACGGTCATAAGATGAGAATATGACTTCTCCGTTTGTGAATAATGCGTGAAAATTAAAAACATGATAAAATAGGAAAGTCCTTGCACTTACTCGGCCAGTGCATTCCCTTCCACGTGGTGCAATACTCACTTGAAGTTACCTGCATAGAATATTGAACAATATTTTAACAACTTCTAGAATCATGGTGTGCGGTGCAATAAGCTACAATTCCCATACACCTTCGTTGTTTGTAGAGGGTCCGTTAAAGAGTGCCCGCTACATTCAAGACATTGTTCGACCCCTCCTGTCTGCTTTCGTAAACAGTAAAGTGATGTACACTTTCAGCATGATAATGTTCGTCCACATACAGCTGCTATTATGCGACGTGCTCTTAGTGGTGTTCGAAAACTGCCCTGCTTCTGTCCCATTGAACATGATGGGAACATACTAGGACAATGTCTGTATGGTCACCTACTAATCTTGCATAATTGCGACAATAGGTGCAAGAGACTTGGAACAATATACCACAGGATAATATTCCTCACCTGTACGATCGTCTCTAAGTAAGAATACAAGCCCGTGTGGCTGCCCGAGAGAGAGGGAAAGGTGGTGGTGGTGAGTATTGTTTAAAGAGGAAGTACAACTAGGCAGCTATCCTCTATATAATATTAATCAGAGAGAAAAAAAAAGAAGGGATCCGACAATTAGAAAATTGAAGGTATCGGCCAAAGGAAGACAAGGGCCACGAAGTGCGTGAAAATGAAAAACTCCCTAGGCCTCCATACGTAATACCGTCGGGGTCAGAAAAGAAAAAGTGTTGACCGAAGGAGATCGGATAAGATAGATGAAAGTGAGGAGCCTGGCACAAGTAAGTGGAAGCAATGCCAGGACTCAGCTAAGGGCTCTTCAAAGTTCAGAGTACCTGGGCATCCTTTTAGTCGCCTCTTACGACAGGCAGGGGATACCGTGGGTGTTATTCTACCGCCCCCACCCACAGGGTGAAGGCGGGGAAGGAGGGGGTGGAGGGGGTGCGGGTCCCGGTCCGGGGGGGGCGGGGGTTGCACTGTATATTGATGTGCGCTAAGCACTCTCAATTCTTTACGTCTATCGTTTTCTTTGGTACGTATTGTCGAACATGTAATATTATCAAGCTAAATTACGCAGTCTCGGTGTTGCCATTCCCTTTTTCGTCATTGTATCTAAATCTCTCCGAGGACCGATAGTAATGTCAAAGCGGGGTAGATGCGGCCCGCGAACCGACAGTTGGACCCACACAGTCTTAATGTATCATGCTTTACAGAAGCGAAACTAGGTGCCGAAACTGTCTCCAACTTCCATGGAGTAGGTGAGCAGAAATTGATGTTTATGTCCGTCTACTGAAGAGAATGCCCCATTTCTTTAGCTCCCTTTCCTCTGGGACTCATCGTTAACCTGGAATCTCTCGGCAACCTACAGTCACGTATAAAAAGGTTCTTATTGGACAAACAGAAGTAAAGTTAGCAAGAGCTCTTCCATAGCACCATCAAATTATATTACTCCTGTACTTAATGACTTTTTGTGTCAGCAAGAAAGACTTCCTCTTGTTTTTTTTTTTGTTTTTTTTGCTAGGGGCTTTACGTCGCACGACACAGATAGGCCTTGCGGTGACGATTTCCTCTTGTTTCCTCATCTCAGTACCGTCATACATACCAAATTCATTTCTGTTTAGTATTCACTAGCGATATCCGAGCGCTTTACTACTCCTGCAAATAATAATAATAATAATAATAATAATAATAATAATGATTGTACCGGGAGGTACACCTCAACTCTGCTCATTCAAAAGAAGCACCTTAATGAACTCTATCTTTACAACAAACGTGAAACTGCTGTTGAATGAAGTTGAGACATTAATCAGAAGATGTCACTAATGAATAACTGAGAAGTTTATCATTTCTAAGTTTCCTAAACTGATTGGATTTATTTTGTTTTGTTTTGCTGTACCTCAAGAAGTTTGGACATTTCTCCATAGATGCCATTACAAAAACGGAGGTCATGCACTCTGGTGCAAGGTAAAAGAAGTTGTTATTGAAAGAAATTTTGTGTTTATGGGTTTTCTCAAGTAAATTAACTTTAATTTATTTATTTTTTGTATATATTTCGAAGTTTGCAACACTTCTTTCTCATTCCGCCAGTTTTGAATCTGGCCAATAAGAATTTTCTGTAATTATTGTTTAGCCTATCACAGGCTTCTTGTTGCTTTTGGGGTGTATCTTTTGAATTTGCCAATAAAATTGAGAGGGTGTGTCCGGATTAGTCCAGAATCCTCTCGAACAAACCCCTCGGGTATATAAGCTGAGGCTTTTGTGGATACCTTGTTTCATTGATCGTCGTCTTTCTGAGTGTGTGTGTGTGTGTGTGTGTGTGTGTGTGTGTGTGTGTGTGTGTGTGTGTGTGTGTGTGTGTGTGTGTGTGTGTGTGTGTGTGTGTGTGTGTGTGTGTGTGTGTGTGTGTGTTTTAAGACAGGAGGCGGGGCGCCTCATTCTTCGGCAGGCAGAACAACAGCCAGGTAATGCCCACCAATATTCTATCTTTCTAGCTGTCTCCGCAAACTAACTTATCCGAGGGGAAGGTTCGAATGTCTAACTATATAACCAACCTTTTCTAAAATGTAAATATTCGTTCGGCTAATGTAAAATTCCATAAAGTCTTTAACTGTAAATCGGGAATAGAGAGTGCGTTACCCTCTCGAGTTCCCCTTCAACTTGGTTTGAGGTGAGTACGATTTCGTAACTGTTTTTCTTTCCTGTAATGTATTAAATTAACCTTCATTCGAGTCACCTCAGTAGCTTGGGATTAGCCCCTGTATCAATGGACCGAGAGCCACGTTAGGATTTTATTCTTCATTATCTAGGAGTGCAAGTGTACGCCTCCATTCATTTTGTGTTCGGGCCATTAATTTAACCTGTTATTCTTTTTCCACGTAGGCCCAGTAGGTTTGGTACTAGATACCCCTGTGCACTAACTTTTGTTAATTGTCAATTGCGCCTAGAGAAGAGGCCAGAGATTGTAAGGTTTTGTAATGTTGCCTTAAGAGGGCTGTTGTAACTTGGTTAATGTCGGAAAGCATGTAAGCTCTTTTCTGAAATTCCTGTAATATTGAGGGGAGCCTTTGGAAGGTCGTAAATTCTTACTGTTGGAGCCAAGTGCTCGTGAACACTGTGTATTGGGAGACATTTCTCCTTATCTGAAACTTGTAAATTTGGAGCCTGAAGCGCGATACTTGTAAATCTGTGGAAATGCCCGAAACTGTTAAATTCCCTTTTCTGGGGTTCGCTATTTTACTATCCAAAGTTGTCATTGGTATTTCACTAAGTGAAAGATTGTTAAGTTTGTTTTTGAAAAAGAAATATAACCTTTTTTAAAATTTTAATTCAATTTTTGATATCGTAGTTAGACCCATTCAACACCAGCACCTTCTTTCGCCTCTTTAAGCTCCACGAATAACCCAGGAATAATAATAATAATAATAATAATAATAATAATAATAATAATAATAATAATAATAATAATAATAATAATAATAACAGGTTCAGCAAGTTTTCTAATAATCATTGCTATTGTTATTGTTATTGTTATTTCTTTCTTACTTACTTACTTTCTTTCTTTCTTAATCTATTTACACTCCAGCGTTGGTTTTTCCCTCGGACTAAGCCAGGGATCCCAACTCTAAACATCAATTGCAGTGTCCTGGAGCGTGAAATTTTGGGTCGGGGATACAACTGGTGAGAAGGACCAGTACCTCGCCCAGGAGGCCTCACCTGCTATGTTGAACAGGGGTCTTGTTGGGGTGAAAGGGAGGGGGGATTGAAAGGGATAGACACGGAAGAGGGAAGAAAGCGGCCGTGGCCTTAAGTTAGGTACCATCCCAGCAATTTTCCTGGAGAAGAAGTGGGAAACCACGGAAAACCACTTGGAGGATGGCTGAGGTGGGAATCGAACCCACCTCTACTCAGTTGACCTCTCGAGGCTGAGTGGACCCCATCCCAGGTACCACTTTTCAAATTTCGTGGTAGAGCCGGGAATTGAACCCGGGTCTCCGGGGTTGGCAGCTAATCACGTTAACCACTACACTACAGAGGCGAATAATAATAATAATAATAATAATAATAAGTAGTAGTAGTAGTAGTAGTAGTAGTAATAGTAGTTACATCGATGTATTTTCCTTTGGATGAGTGTGTTCTCATCTGCCATGCTGTGGCTGACATAGATTCCCATATTTGCTTTCCAGATATTCAAAAGAGAAAATCTACTTATCGGACCAAACTAAGGAATCTTCATAAATGCATTATGTACAGTACTGCATGTGCGTGTAAAATTGTAGCATTGCAGAACAGAATATTGAGTCAAGGGTTCCATAATGCACAAGATTTGCGTATGACTTAAGAGCAGAGGGAAACCCGGAAGAGAGATCCTACATGCAGTGACCGGAAATATTCACAGGACGGAAGTGAGCTGAGCATTCTATAGTCTCACTTGCTGGTTCAAATAATTAATTGCAGCATGGAGCTCATCTTCAAAGTATTCAGTCTACGTGACTTCCAGTACATTCTACCAAAATAAATGAATTCTTACAACTTATAGTAGAAGCATATATTGGGTTACTATATAACTGCATAGTTCATAACGATCGAACATGTTGATAAGCACGGCTTTCCACAAGGACACAAAAATATTAAATATTCCTTTGCGAAAATAAAAAGATCATATATATATATATATATATATATATATATATCAATAAAATGCGTGACGCGATGTTACCTAGCAACCGTATAGGCTGTGATGTGAAGTACTGATGGATGACTATGACATATCCACGGCTTGTACAGCCCTCTTTGTACAGATCTATGGCCTTTGCAGCTCTCTTTATACAGATCCATGGCCTGTGAAGCTCTCTTTATACAGATCCACGGACTGTGCAGCTTTCTTTATACAGGCCTGTGCAGCTCTCTTTATACAGATCCATGGCCTGTGCAGCTCTCTTTATACAGATCCATGACCTGTGCAGCTCTCTTTATACAGATCCGCGGCCTGTGCAGTTCTCTTTATACAGATCCATGGCCTGTGCAGTTCTCTTTATACAAACCCATGGCCTGTGCAGCTGTTAAGGTACTGTTGCTAGGCAACATCTCGTCACACATTTTGTTACATGACACTATTTCATTACAGAATTTTTTCGGACGACCCCAGCTACAAGACATACTTATGTCAAAAGACTGTAGTATCTTTTTTCGTAATGCGGGGCATGCAGGAAGAATCTGTTTACCGGTCAGATGACCCACCTAGGAATGTTCCCGAATTACGAGAGATCATTATTATTTGTGTCCCATTTTGAACACATGCTGTGCCGACGCAGTTAGAGACTTGTTGATGTTTAGAGCGCGTTTGTAATTTCAGTACTGTTTGTTTTGCAAAATGAGGCACGCATCTCAATGGTTTAGGAGTAGCTTGTCTGCCTCTTATCCAGAGGCCTGCGTTCGATTCAAGGCAAGTTCAGAGATTTTAATTCTGGACTGACGGATCAAATGGGGTACAGGTTCGTGAGACCAGCTGAGGTGCTGGGCAGTGGACTCGGGGTCGGGAATGCCAAGCAATGTGGCTGAAAATGTCATAACGCTGACCATGTGGCACTCTAGTATCTATAGGTCTTTTGGCTGGGCAGGAATCGTTTTGGCAGGGTAAGGCCTGTAAAGGACTGTTGCACCTTGGGATTTGATATACGAGTTTATATTTTTGGCGTAGTTGATTAATCGCTATCCTTACGTTCTAAAGATAACATGTTTCATCCCAGCTAAGCTCGATGGCACTTAAAGATTTTAATACGACTACTGTGCGAGTTGGCTATGCAGCACGGAAAACTATGAGTTTGAACCCCACCATCGATAACCCTGAAGATTGCTTTCCGTGGTTTTCCCATTTTCACACCATGCGTATGCCGCTACTGTCAGAAGATAGAAAGAGTTGACCAAGGTAGACCGGTTAGGAAAGTTGAAAGTGAGGAACTTGAAAAAGAAACCAATGCCATACTCAGCTAGAAGACATGAGGTCGCCAACCCACGCTCCCAATTTGATAGTCCCTGAAGTTACCCATTTTAGTCACTTCTTATGTATTCTACCGCCCCCTCTTACGTCAGGAAGATTATATGTGAAAGTATTCTACCAGCCCCTTTAACAGGGGGTAATTTAATGCCAATTTCACCTCAGACAGTCTACGCTGACCATTCAGCCAAAGAGCCGAAGTGTTAGAATAAATGAGATTAGACTACACAGGAGACGGGTGGTGGCGGTGGTGGTCATGATTATTGTTTTAAAAGGAAGTTCAGCTGGGCAATCATCTTCTATTAACACTAATCAGGAGGGAAAATGGAAGAGTTCCGACACTTGGAAAACTCAAGGTATCTTCTTTGTTTTCTTTTTACAATTTGTTTTGCGTCACACCGACACAGATAGGTGTTGTCGTGAAGATGGGATGGGGAAGGCCAAGAAGTGTGATGGAAGCGGCCATGGCCTTAATTAAGGTAAAGCCCCAGCATTTGCCTGGAGTGAAAATGGTCAACCAAGGAAAACTATCTTCAGGGCTGCCGACAGTAGGGTTCGAACACACTATCTCCTGGATGCAAGCGCACAGCTGCGCGCTCCTATGCGCATGGCCAACTCGCCCAGTAAACTAAATGTATCGACAAAAGAAAAGCAAGGGCGACGGCGAACGTGAAAAAGAAAGACTCCCTAAGCTTCATAAACCTAATACCGTCGAGGTGGGAAGAGAACAAGAATAGACCGGGAAGGTCGGATAGGAAAGATGAAAGTGAAGAGCCTGACACAAGTAAGCGGAAGCATGCCAGACTCAGCTAGGGAAACCGTGGTCGCCAACTCACTCTCCAAAGTTGAGAGCCCCTGGTCCACTTGTCAGTCGCCTCTTACGACAAGCACGGGATACCGTGGCTGTTATTCAACCACCCCAACCCAGAGGGGGTTTATGCAGCAGCTTTCTTTTTTTCTGTTTTTACGTTGTAATAACATTTTCGAAATCCTCCGTGGCTCAGGCGGCAGCGCGCGGATGCCTCTCACCTCTGGCTTCCGTTGTTCAAATCCCGGTCACTTAATGTGACATTTGTGCTGGACAAAGCGTAGGCGGAGGCAGAACAGGTTTTTCTCCGGGTACTCCTGTTTTCCCCTGTCACTTTTATTCCATCAACACTCTCGAATACCGAGCTCGATAGCTGCAGTCACTTAAGTGCGGCCAGTATCCGGTTTTCGGGAGATAGCGGGTTCGAACCCCACTGTCGGCAGCCCCGAATATGGTTTTCCGTGGTTTCCCATTTTCACACCAGGAAAATGCTGGGGCTGTACCTTAATTAAGGCCACGACCGCTTCCTTCCCACTCCTTATCTGTGTCGGTGCGACGTAAAGCAACTTGTAAAACAAAACAAATCAAAACAAAAAACACTCTCCAATATTATTTCATTTCATCTGTCAGTCATTAATCATTGTGTCAGAGGAGTGCATCAGGCCTCGGCAGCCGGCACAGTTCCTATCCTCGCCAGTAGGTTGAGACTTTGTTCATTCCATTCCTGACCCTGTTGAAACTGGAAACAACCTGTGGATTTTCATTTTCTAACATTTCCGGGCGAATGATGGGGAAAGCTAACACCATCAAAGTACTGGTCGTTGCTCCAGTCTCTCCGAAGGTTAGTAGCGGACCTGCGGTCCGCCCTTGACCTTTGAAAATATCGGACACAGCTTCTGGTGAAACGGATCTAAAAACCAAATTGGATCACTGCCTTTGCACCTTCAAAAGCAATTACCGGCGTGGATAGTGCGCGATGGATTACCACCTGTATCCAGCCATATGCTGTATTACAAACAAATTAACTGTGTCAGCCCTGTCATAAAACGACACGAGTCGAGTTCCTGGTCAAATTTCCACAAAATTTAAATATTTATTGCATCATCTTTTATAATTAACTGTTTTGTTACAATCATTGAATAACTGAGCTAAATTGGCCTGATTTCTCTCTATTTCCATCAGAAATGAATATACACAATCATTTTACCTATTTTATTCTTCATTTTGTTTCTATAAAAAAGTCTTTGTTTTTTTTTTTAATATATATTTAACACTTTCTTGAAAATGAGCGTAAGTGGATATGCCAACTATTCTGTTTGCTCTTCTGAAATATGAATACTAATGTTGAAAGAAACACTGCACATTAATGTTCGAACATAACCATGGTTGATTTTAGTGTTTGTAAATAAACAATTGCCTCATACGAATGCATTGTTGCCATTTAATACTTTGTTGTTACTCCGCGCGCCTTAATTACCGCTTGGCATCGTGAAGGCATTGAAAGAATTAACTTTTTAATATAGTCCTCACTCAGTTCATGAAACGACACACGCACCAGGGTATCCAACAGTTCCCGTTTATTCCGTGGCTTCCTTTTGCTGATAGCATTTCCCATAACCTTTCAACAGTTCTCAATAGGATTGAGATCAGGGCTAATTCCAGGCCACTCTAACACTCGAACCTCATTTTTTCTAAGGAAGGATTTTACCTGAAATGTAGAAATACGTAATTAATAACCATTAACATCATCTGCTTCCTGCTTGATACAAATATTAATCATAAGACACACCTTCATAGCTCTGTGGCAAGAAGCGGAGTCATCCTGAAAAATGTAAGTGGAAACATCTCCAAACTGGTTGGCATCGCGTTGACAGTGCCATTTATGAAGTCCAGACGACCTACACCGTGACTGGAAATGCACCCCCAAACCATCTGTCCATGTGGGTGCTTGACTGTATGTGTTACACATGATGGCAAAAGTTCTTCACCTTTCCTTCGACGCACGAACACTTTTCCATCTGAGCCATGCAGATTAAATTTGGGCTCGTGCTGAAAAGATCACTCTATTCCACATCTCTGGAGTCCACGTCGCATGTGCTCTTGTCCATTTTAGCCGCTGTTGTCGCATTGTCTTGGTCAATAAAGGATTCTTTCTAGGACGACGGGCTGAGAGTCCAGCTTCCAGTAGTCTATTTCTTACAGTTCTACTGGTTACTGAGATGTCACACATTTCTTCCCAGTCTCGCTTTAGTTCAGTTGATGAAAGGCAACAATCTTTGAGCAAAAGCCTTTTTAATACCTTGTCCTGTTTGGCAGTAGACGCCCTTTTTCGACCTCTTCCTTTCTCGCGATCAACATTTCCTTTTTCCCTGTACTTTTTCAGTAACCTCGAAATCGTAGACTGATTAAAACCTGTCTTAGAGGCTATCTCTCTCGTGCTGAGACCAATAAACGAATAAGCAAGTATTGGAACTTTCTTTTCTGGCGTTAATTCTACTGACCTCCCCATCTTCTCGCTGCAAAGTCTCAACTCAGAAATAGTTTTAATTTAAAGGCTTGCCAGATTATGTATTTTGCATATGTCCATCCCATACTAACCTATGGAATCATTTACTGGGGGAATTCACGATATAGCGAAGTCATCTTTAAGTTACAAAAGAAAATAATTAGAGGAATGGCCGGTGTCGGCAGGAGGACAAGCTGCAAGAAATACTTTAAACTTTATTTTATTTTACCACTGCCTAGCCTTTATATCTTCCATACACTTGTATATATGAAGGAGAATGTAAACAGCTACACCGTAAACTCTGATGTACATAGGTATAATACTAGAAATAGAAACTGTCTGCACATAGAACCACACAAAACTAAGCTATATGAATCAAGTTTGAGTTATACAGGAGTACATTTATTTAATAAATTACCAGACTACATTAAGCAGATAAAACCATGTTCAAAATTTAAGGAAGAATTATTCAAATTTGTTTCTAACCATTGTTTTTATTCTATTGAAGAATACTTAGCTCTTGAAAATTAACTTATGTATCACATTTTTTAAATCTGTGCCTCTTTACCACATTGTATATTTCTCTTGGCTTGTATATTACTGTTTTATCCTTTGTTACTGTAAATATGATTATTGACGTGTCCCATATCACTGTATGATCAGTTGGACGAAATACAATACAATACAATACAATGACTGTATAAACACTGGCTTCATTGTAAAAACAAACAACAACAACAACAACAAAGAGTTGTGTATTGTTGGAAAAATTTGAGAAGAAGTCTAACTGTGAAGGCAAGAATACGTCAACAATGTTTAACAATAATGGGACTGGTATAAACTGAAGCAAACAGCCGTAAAAGACCAAAAGACAAAGTAATTCATGGTGATGCAATAAATATTTTCAACCACTGTACTTAAAATCCTAAAACTATTGTACAGACCATTAACTAACTTAAATACTTATTCTTTGAAATCGCTTTTTTCTACAAATAATGACAGACAGAGGAGCGCAATGAAGCGCACCGGTATCGGTAGCTCACAAACCACCTATCTCTCCGGATGACCAGGGCCTACAAGGTTAAAAATTTTATTCTACATTCATTGTTTTAATGAGCCATACCAGGTTATTTCTAAAAACATATCTAAGCACAATGTCACGAAATCAGAGAATAGAATGAACATCATATTTTGTACATGACTTAAAAAATTAATCCTCTTCAGCTATTCGGGATCATTTATATCATGTATATCTATACTGACATTCCATTTCTTTTAAGTTTACTCCATACGTTTTGCCAAGATGCGACTATAATTTAAGCACTCCTTTGGCATTGCTCCTGGGTTGATTACACATCATTTTCACACAATATTGTTTATTTGTCGTGACTGACTATCACTCCATAATGATATCCATGCATAACTAAAATGTTTGGCCTCACGTTTCCATAGTGATTTCCATTTCAAGGCCAGACAGGGCTACTTTTTGTATACATCAGAATATCGATTCGTTTTCGCTGTCACGTATCCTGCCTATATACACAGTACTTTGCCTTAACATAGGTCGCTGGATACAGCCGCTTAAGAAGCAACTTCAGGGACAAAAGTGACGGTAGTGATTGCTTGGGGCAAAATAATGGGATTATCGGCGTCTTTTCATTTTAATCAAAAAAAGATGTCCGAACTTCGAAAATTGAAGTTATTGGTAAAAGGAAGGGGTGGGACAGGAAAAGATGTAATAATGGAAGATTCTCCACGCCTCGCTAACGTAATATCCCCACTGAGCTCACAACTTTTGATGCATATGAGGTAATCACAAAACTATCCCACGAGCTTCCAACATGAACGTCTGGAGAGGTTATCACGGGACTCCTAACCGAAAATGACACTGCTTCCGTGTAGCCTAGTTTCTCTCATCAGTCTTGCCCCCCCCCCCTCCATTTTTTTTACAACTTGCTCTACGTCGCACAGACCCAAACATGTCTTATGGCGACTATGGGATAGGAAAGGCCTAGGAGTGGGAAGGAAGCGGCCGTGGCCTTAATTAAGCATTTGCCTGGTGTGAAAATGGGTAACCACGGAAAACCATCTTCAGGGCCGCTGATACTGGGGTTCGAACCCACTATCTCCCGGATGTAAGCTCACAGCTGCGCATCCCTGACCGCATGGTCAACGGGTCCGGTCCTCCAATCTTTCTTGGTCAACTCTTGCCAATGGCGTATTTGCGAAACCTATGGAGTCTTTTATTACCAAATCTTTAATGGCCCTTTCCTTTCTTGAAGGAAAGGAAAGGTAGTGAAATTGAAATATTCGCTTGACCTCACAAACCCAATACCATAGGGTTTGGAAGAGGACAAGAGTTGACGAAGGAAGGTCAAATAAGAATGGATAAAACTGAGGAATGCCACACTCTGATAAAGAACTCCGTGGTCACGAGTTTTGATCTCAATCCGATTCTTCATTGCCCTTACTTTCCAAATACTACTAAATGTTTTCATTCCTCCCCTGAAGAGTGAGGCGGGCCTCCTATATGGTGTCGCCGTCTCTCAGGCCAGAAAATTTGTATTAGTGAAGATCTGTGGAGAAGGTGCGAGTGTTGGCGGCCGTTGCCTATTAAAGGAACTCCCCTGGCATTCACCTTAGTGCAGGAGAATGGAAAACCACGAAGAATCATTCTCAAGACAGCCGACGGTGGGGACCAGCCCCTCTCCGTCTCCCGAATACAGAGGCGTAAAGCCATGGTAGAGCCGTGATTACCCCTCCTCTGCTCGGTTGGTCGGTCGGAGTGCAGAGCTGTCGGACCACGGACCAGCCGTAGCCACTTGTGGGCCGAGACCCGCCGACTCTTATTTTCATTCCTCTTGTTCATTTTTAGCATTCCTTGTTCACTAATCTACTTAGTAAGCCCAAACCATCAGGATTTCTTTTCTCCCATTAAACTTTTCCACCTCATTTTCCCGTTCGTATTTATTTCACATTCTATCAAACCTACGTTTCTGTAACAGATTTATTTATGTAATTGTTATTTGTCCTTTTTCAATGGTCAGATCTTACCTTATATCATTGAGTAATATACTGTCTGGCTTCTTGAATGAATGCTTCAGAGGACACCGGACTCGATTCCCGGCGAGGCCGGAGATTTTAACCGCGTTTGGTTAATTTCTTTATTTCTGGGGCTGGGTGTTTGTGTTCGTCTTAATACCTATCTACATACAATATGTCGCATTACAACTACCACAGAAACACGGAATAGTGAGCATATTTCTCCACATACTATTGAAGGGCATCCATCGTAAATCTATGCTTAATCCACACAAAACCTATCCCAGAGAATTGGGAAAAGGCCATAAAAGAAAAATATGCTGTGCAAATTATTGTTAAACTTGTATTGCCATATTCTTGTCCCAAAATCAGTGATAGAAAATGGATCCAAGTTGTATCCAAATTCTAATTTACATACTTAGTATTCTTTACAAACCTACTAGGCCAATACCCTTTAGTGTTTATCAGATAGTTTACCTATGGGCTTTCCTAACAACAGAAAATGCTGTTCCTGCAATAAAATACGGAGTAGTCGGAAACAACGTGGTTTTAAGCAACGGCTTGCAAAGCCCACTTAAATTCACCCACGAAGCGGTTTGATTGGCTAACTTCAGCAGCTGATAAAATGGCAACGGCGTGAGATATCGAATTATTTTTTTCAAATTATTTATCAGTATGACCAACCCTCTAACATTTCTATACCCTGTTCACGTTGTTTCCGACCACCCTGTATGTCATAATTTTAATTTTAATTAAATTTACTTTGTATTTTCGTTAATATTACTTATATTTCTTCTACTCAAGATTCAGGAATCGCAACTTAGGCCTATAACAAAAAATAGTTTTTACATTTGTAGTTGACCACTATGAAAGTATTCAAATGAAATGAGATAATATGAAACAGGTAACCAATTTCTCTCTATAAAGAAAATCAAATATTTAACATCAAACGTCAGTATGATTGATAGCGAAAATAGTTTTTGAAAACACGCTGCATTATCAGACATGGTACATCTTTGTTCTTTGCGATATTTAGTCTTGATTCTTGACTTAATGACTGCATGTTAAGTAAGTTGTTGAGAAAGGAATTAGGATGTCCAGTGATTTTTAACGTCAGAAATTACTCGCCAATATGCATGTAGAATTCCAAAAAAGACAATTCCTTAAATATACCTTTTAATGAAGGATGAGTAGTAAGATCCATGAGTTGTTCCTGCTCATTAAAATTCGGAGATGGTGGACCAAAAGCATTTTCAATTGCATTTTAATCTACCATTTTTCTCTTGGTATTTAGAATTTAATTTACCTAGTCCAGTTTAAAATTTTTTCCGTAAGAAAATACGGTTAGCACCATTTTCAAGCACTTCGTGCAACCCCATTTAGTAGTCGTGACTCACAGCTTGAGAACCACTGACCTACACGACTAAAAGTAAGAAAAAGAAATGACAGTCTAAAGCAAACGAGGGCAGGAAGCAGTGCTGTAACGTGACCTCACTCCTCTGGAACACGTCGCGGAATATTTGTTCGGGGAGTTTGTAAAATGCATAAAGTAGCTGATTTGTTGAGAGATTGTATATAATATAAGCGTCGCTATATATATTATGAGAAAAATGAACGTATAACAAAATTCTTCGACACAAAATAAAAGTATATTTTGCCCATGTTGCTAATGATTTTAAATGAATTCGGCAGAATATAAATAATGGAGTCTTCTTCTTCTGCGCTAATTGGTCACTTAGGACCACGAGGAATCAACATTTCTTGTTGAACATTCCTCCTTGACGAATAGTTCTTCATTTTCATCGATTGTTGTGATTTATGTTCCACCGACTAAGTACTTCGTGTTGGTTTCTTCTTGTCATCCTCAAATATCCTTGCGTGATGATATTCCTATCCTGCAGATTTGGTGATCCTAATTCAGTGAGGTCTTTCACTACTTGCTTATACCACTTTGATCTCGTACGTTTGATTTGCAAACATGTGTGTATTCGATAAGTCTGTTGTTATTCATTCTATTCAAATGGCTTAAAAATTGAATTCGCTGCAGTCTCATTGTATAAGTTAGTTTAGATATTTTGAATTATATTTCCGAGTTGGATCTGGGGTAATGTATTCCATTTTTAATTCTTGGCTCTAAAGTCTTTCTCATGATTTCCCTCTCTTTAATCTCTAAGTGTTCCTTTTATTTTTTTATGGAGTGTAATATAAATACTATAATTATTACGTGCATTCCTCTATAGCGTGGTTGACACAGCGTGATTTCTGTGATACTTTTCTGAATTTTCAGTTTCTCTTGTATTTTACTAGCGTATCAACACTGTGGTGTAATAACTGTAAAATTTTAATCTAGGACTGCATGTAAGGTTATAATCTGACAATTAACTTCTTGATTTGGTCTTACCAAGTTTCTTGAGTGAAAAAAGTTGCTCATAAATGTATGGCGATCTAGACTTTCATAACCTTTGAGCAGCTAATTCATACAATCTTGCATACGCGAGCTCTTGCCAGACGTCACATATGAACAGCAACATGCTTGCTGACTACTGTTGGATGCTCAAGAGGAACAATCCAGAAGTCATACATAGAAGGAAAGGGAGTAAATGATCATTCATAACACAAACATGGTGATGACAGTAAGATTATAGACCAGAAACATGCATTTTATTGAATGATGTACGTGTATACGAAGATTATTTCACACATTACACGTTGAAATACGTACAGTAATCACATATTTGCTTCTCAACTTTTTTCACGATCAGTTATAACACGCCATCGTTTGACGAGCAGCCAGCTGTCATCAAATGCAGGATTATTTAATAAGATAATCAGCTATGTAGGAAACGACACGAAAGTGTACGTGATCATAGCAGGTGTTCTCTATTTACCAAATGTCAATTTGGGAAGGTAATGCGAATGACAGGAAGCATGACCAACAAATGGTAAATAAGTTAATCTGGGAAGGACAGCTGAATCAGAAAGTGATTGAACCAACTAGAGGATAGAATATTCAATACGTAGTGCTGAAAAAACCAAATGAGCTCTATAGAGAAACTGAAGTGATAGATAGTATAAGTGATTACGAAGCTGTTCACGTCGTAGTTGCAAATAATCAGTATCATACGGTTGATAATACAGACATGAGGGAGTTTTCAAAATGTAATTATGAATTGTATAAAATGGTAAATAAAAATGTAAACAGTTTGTGGGATGGGTTTAAAGCAATTGTTGAGGAATGTGAAAAAGGTAGGCCTAAGTATTTTTAAAGGTGGTTAGGAATGGTAAAGACTCGCTTTATTATAACAGAGAAGTAAAGATACCAAGAAGGAGGTGCAGGATGGGAAGAAATAGAGTTAGAAATGGTTCTCAAAGTAAGGAGAAGTTTAAGGAACTTACTAGGAAGTTGAATGTAGCGAAGAAGTCAGCTGGATAACATGATGGCAAGAATAACTGGCAGTCATACGAAATGTTAGTGAAAAATAGAAGGATATGTTCAAGTACTTTAAGGCAGAAACAGGTTCCACGAAGGACGTTTCAGGAATCATTGATGAACAAGGAGTGTATCTATGAGGATAGCCGTATGTAAAGAGTGTTGGTTACAACGATAATGTCCAGGTAGAGGAGGTGATTAACACTAACGAACTATCGAAATTTACCTATAATAACAAAGACAATTGACGAGTGTCTGTTCAAAAGGTTCTATATCGTCTTCAAATTATATTTAGTATTTCGTCCACATTCATTAAAGTGGTTGAATACTATCGAACGCTACGAGCAATCCAGACCAGAAATATGTAATTCTTTAAAAGTAGTACCATACCCGATCATGGGTATGTTCAATGTGCCTTGTATTATATGTTTCTTGAGTTTTTCACAACTTTCTTAAGCTGGAAATAGCGCTTTCTGAACAGGCACTCCTCATTTACAACGCTGAAAATTAGAAGAGCAGCTGCAATTGATAAGACTTCTGGAGATGTATTAAAGGCAACGGGTTGGGATATACTACCATACATGAAGTACTTATTTGATTACTATATACATGAAGGAGCTATACCAAATGAATGGAGAGTTGCTATAGTAGCCTCTGTGTACAAGGGAAAGGATGATAAACATAAAGCCGATAACTACAGGTATGTCCGCTTGACATGTGTTGCATGTAAGCTTTGGGAACACCTTCTTTCCGATTATATTAGATATGTTTGCGAAATTGCTAACTGGATGATAGGAAGCCGTTGGGATTTAGGTAAAGTTATTCCTCTGAATCTCAACTTTTAGGATTCTAGGAAGATATAGGTGATATTTTAGATTCAGAAGATGAAAGGACTGTTGACATATCTAAGGGCTTTGAAGGGTAGATCGTCGGAGACTGCCGACAATAATGAGTGCAACTGGACAAGACAAAATAGTAACCGAATGGGTGGCTAAATGTGTAGAAAATAGAATTCAGAGAATTAGAGAAGGTGAACCATTATCTGACCCTGTAATCATTAAGAGGGGGATTCTTCAAGGCAGTATTATTTGACCTTTGTGTTTCCTTATACAGGGTGAATCATCTCTCAGTGCTTATCGCTTATAACAAAAACATCCAGCTCTGTTTATGAGCAATGAGAATATGAATACTGTATATGAGATAGCATCAAATACAGGATGAAACAGTCTTCATATTGAAAGTACGTGCTAACATTGTTACAGTTGATGTTGATTCGTTTTAGAATCCCGGATCTACAGTACAGAAAATCTTCCTCGTGAAGTTCCGCCTGAAATTTTCTCTTGAACTCTGAATAATTCTTTCCTTATATGAATACCTAGGTACTTACAATGATCCCCAAAAGGAACTTTTAGCCCATCAAAGCAGTAATTAAAACTGAGAGATTTTTTCTTATTTGTGAAACTTACAACCTGAGTGTTAACCCCGTTTAGCACCATACCATTGCCTGCTGTTCATCTCACAACATTATCGAGGTCATTTTGCAGTTGCTCACAATCTTGTCGTCGTCGGCCAATACTCGTATCCGAGTTTTCGTGACTCGCCTGCAGTTCCATAATCCCTAGGCCAGACGATGAAGGTGGCGCTGATGGCTTATCAGACCAATTCTTGCATAAAACATGCGGCCAAATGTGTCGCATCGGATGGAAGGTGGGGGACGTGGCAATGTTTGACGTAGCTTCTTTCTCTCGCGAGATTTCCTCTTCCTGTCTTCGACGTTCCTGCTCAAACTGTGCAACTGCAGCTGAGATGGTAGCACGCCAGCGAGGGTGATCCTATGCAGGAGTATGCCAAGTATTTGGGTTTATATCTACTCTTCTCTAGGTCTGCTTAAGTGGGTCCTTATATCGCTTTAGAGGAGCACTGCATGTCCTCTTGCCAGTGCGGAGTTCACCATACAGGATTTGCTGAGGGAGTCTGCTGTCACTCATACGATGGATAAAGCCTGCCCATCTAAGCCGATGACCAACGATGGTGGCTACGAATACTATTTAACTTTGCTTTCTCGAGAACTGATATATTCGTTATATAGTCATCTCATTTGATGTTCATGATAGATCTAAGTTTTTGTTGATGAAAGCGTTCCAGTTTCTTGATGTCCCGACGATATAGGGTCTAGGTTACACACCCGTAGAGTAACGTAGAAATAACAACAGCTTGATACACCATTATTTTCGCCGGAATACTTAGATCTTTGTTCTGGAATACACGATGTGACAGACGTCCAAGGGCGACATGAGCAGCCTGTATTCTGTTTTTCACGTCCTTCTCAGGGGTACAGTGCGTTTAGAGAATACTCCCAAGGTACGAGAAGTGCTCCACTCTTTCCAGGGCTGTTCCAGATATGGTGATATCAAAATCTGGCGGGGGGAGGGGTTCCAGGACCAGGCTGACAGTCAGGCCAAAACGTTCATAAGCTCTTATTTATTAACTCTATACAGCATAACACCATCCGCATAAAGCTTTATCTCTGATTCCACTTCTTTACTCATACTATTTATATATAAGAAAATATAAAGGTCCGATCATACTGCCTTGAGGAATTCCCCGCTTAATTCTTACAGGGTAAGATAAAGCTTCACCTACCTAGTTCTCTGAGATCTATTTTCTAGAAATATAGAAACCCATTCAGTCACTTTTTCTGTCTAGTCCAATTTCACTCATTTTTGCCAGTAGTCTCCCATGATCCACCCTATCAAATGCCTTAGACAGGTCAATCGCATTACAGTCTATTTGACCTCCTGAATCAAGATATCTGCTATATCTTGCTGGAATTCTACAAGTTAAGCTTCAGTGGAATAAACTTTCCTAAACCCGAACTGCCTTCTGTAGAACCAGATATTAATTTCGCAAACATGTCTAATATAATCAGAAAGAATGATTTCCCAAAGCTTACATGCAATGCATGTCAAACTGACTGGCCTGTAATTTTCAGCTTTATGTCTATCACCCCTTCCTTTATACACAGGGGCTACTATAGCAACTCTCCATTCATTTGGTATAGCTCCTTCATGCAAGCAAGAATCCAATAAGTACTTCAGATATGGTACTATATCCCAACCCATTGTCTTTAGTATATCCCCAGAAAGCTTATCAATTCCAGCTGCTTTTCTAGTTTCCAACTTTTGTATCTTATTATAAATGTCATTGTTATCATGTGTAAATTTTAGTACTTCTTTAGCATTAGTCACCTCCTCTATCTGGACATTATCCTTGGAACCGACAAACTTTACATACTTCTGACCGAATACTTTTGCCTTTTGAAGATCCTTACATACACACTCCTCTTGTTCATTATTTATTCCTGGAATGTCCTTTTTGGAACCTGTTTCTGCCTTAAAATACCCTTCCATTTTTCACTAAAATTTGTATGACTGCCAATTATGCTTGCCATCATGTTATCCTTAGCTGACTTCTTTGCTAGATTCAGTTTCCTAGTAAGTTCCTTCAATTTCTCCTTACTTCGACAGCCAACTATTTCTTTCCAGTCTGCACTTCCTTATTAGTCTCTTTACTTCCCTGTTATAATAAAGTGAGGTTTTACCATTCCTTACCATCTTTAAAGGTACAAACCTGTTTTTACATTCCTCAACATTGCTTTAAACACAGTCTGTTTATATTTTATTAACCGTTTTCCACCGATCATATTTAGTTTTTTTTAAACTCCCTTATGTCTGCTTCACCAGCCATGTGGTACTGCCTAATAGTCCTTACGTTTAAGACCTTCCTTTTTATCACATTTATTTTTAACTACAACAAGAACAGCTTCGTGATCACTAATACCGTCTATTACTTCGGTTTCTCTATAGAGGTCATCTGGTTTTACCAGCAACACGTTCTGAATATTCTTCCGCTTAATAGGTTTCACCACTTTCTGAATCAGCTGCCCTTCCCATATTAACTTATTTGCAATTTGTTGGTCATGCTTCCTGTCGTTCGCATAACCTTCCCAATGACATTTGGTAAATTGAAATCTCCCGCTACAATCACATTCCTTTCCATATCTTTTCCCATGTGGCTGATTATTTTATCAAATAATTCTGAATCAGCGTCAGCGCTACCCTTTCCCGTTCTGTACACTCCAAAGACATCAAGTTGCCTATTATCTGTATAAATGAGCCTTTTTTAAATGCAATATGTGCGGGGCGTTGACCTATGAACATCTTTCGCCCCTACTGGCATCATATGTGGGGACAGTGTGTATATTATATTAATGGCCGGGAATCGAACCCGGAGCCATCGGGTGACAGACGGACGCGTTGCCCCCTACACCGCGGATAAATGAGCCTTACACATAGAATTTCATGCTTGTCATCTTTAACATTTTCGTAGCTCACAAATTCTTCTTTCACTAGAATGAATACCCCCCCCCCCAACTCCTACCATTCCTATCATATCCCTACGATACACATTTCAGTTCCGTGAGAAAATTACTGTATCCATTATATAATTTATCAGACATGATTCAATTCTTATTACTTAAGGGTCGGCTTTTCCCTCGGACACAGCGAGGGATCCCACCTCTACCGCCTCAAGGGCAGTGTCCTGGAGCTTCAGACCCTTGGTCGTGGATACAACTGGGGAGAACGACCAGTACCTCGCCCAGGCGGCCTCACCTGCTATGCTGAACAGGGGCCTTGTGGAGGGATGAGAATATTGGAAGGGATAGACAAGGGAGAGAGAAGGAAGCGGCCGTGGCCTTATATTAGGTACCATCCCGGCATTCGCCTGGAGGAGAAGTGGGAAACCACGGAAAACCACTTCCAGTATGGCTGAGGTGGGAATTGAACCCACCTCTACTCAGTTGACCTCCCGAGGCTTAGTGGACCCCGTTTCAGCCCTCATACCACTTTTCAAATTTCGTGGCAGAGCCGGGAATCGAACCCGGACCTCTAGGGGTGGCTAACCACTACACCACAGAGGCGGACACTTAAGTATGTATATATATCTATGAAATTAATTCTATTCCTTTCTTTAGAATACTTCAACAGTTCAACACTAACATTGTATATGTCATCCCTACTTGACTTCCAGATCACTGTACTCTTATCACCGCTCCCTAAACCACCCCGTTTCCCTGAGTGTACCTCCATATTACCCTACTAAACAAATTTCCTACGCCGAGGACTTGAATTTCAATTTTTTTTTTTTTTTTTTTTTTTTTTTTTTTTTTTTTTTTTTTTTTTTTTTTTTTGCTAGGGGCTTTACGTCGCACCGACACAGATAGGTCTTATGGCGACGAGTTCAATATTATTGGGATATACGAATTTGATATTAACTTTTACTCGATGAATAAACGAAGGTGAAAAGTAAAGTATTCCGCGGATTTAGAACTACAAATTATAGGAATACAGTAATCAGCTGATTCCTGTATTTGTTTACTCAGCTACCATATATTCTTTGATCTCGGCGGAATGCAGCAAACAATCGTCAGCAATCCAAAGACTGTTGAGTAATTATCCAGTGAAATACCGTGTATTCTCTTTAACTTTTTTTTAAATCGAAGTTTACACGTGCATCGTGTTATTTAATTGAACTTCATGATAGTTCGAACGGATATGTATACAAAATAACGGGTTTATTGTCTTCACGAGTGTGAAAAGCTGTGTAAGTTACAACTCCATATGATAATCTGCCCGTTTAAGCATTATACCAATAAATCTACAGATATTTAAAAATAATAAAATGTTAATATTATTACCTAAATTATTTCCTAAGCCTAAATTCGAAACAAAGTGCACCTAACTAGCCCATTTAACCTAGAAAACGTAATCTACTGAACACCAACTGAACGACTTGATATAAAGTTCAAATAAATATCGCTACTCCCAATTTCTACCAACAAGCACTAAACACCAATATATAAATAGCACTAAACGGATCGCACACACAAAATTAAACAATTTCAATAGGTTTAAACTACTTTATGCTAACTTTCCGTATACTTTCTGTATATATAACCAGTGTAATGTGCACAACGATTTGCCTTATCTCTAACTGTCAGCTCCATTACAGCACACAATAGTAAACACACCAGGTATAGAATGTTGTTTTTGGATGAAGGTATCAGTCTCCAAATACTGCGAGCGCTGGTCTAGCTTAAGCAAGCTAGGGGCTTTACGTCGCACCGACACAGATAGGTCTTATGGCGACGATGGGATAGGAAAGGCCTAGGAGTTGGAAGGAAGCGGCCGTGGCCTTAATTAAGGTACAGCCCCAGCATTTGCCTGGTGTGAAAATGGGAAACCACGGAAAACCATTTTCAGGGCTGCCGATAGTGGGATTCGAACCTACTATCTCCCGGATGCAAGCTCACAGCCGCGCGCCTCTACGCGCACGGCCAACTCGCCCGGTGCTTAAGCAAGCAAAGGGAACGAACGTGCCGTATAGTGTGTGCCGGTTGAGTGGAGTGGAAAAAGAGTGGGGGAGTGGATGGACGGGTAAAGTGGAGTGGGACGAGGAAGATCGGAAGATGATTTGTATAGAGCAATGCCGTGTCATTATCGGGAGATGACAGGGAATGATGAAGAATGGAACTAACAATAGAAAGGAAGGCAACGTAGAGATGGGAGTGAAAGGGGAGATGCTGTTAGCGGCAGCGGTGGTCACTATGATGCTAGTAATTGGAGGCGTGGAAATAAATCCAGGCCCACAGAGCAGTAGCAACATGAGCTGGGAAGACATAGAAGTTATAAGGAAGGTGGAAAGGAGGTAGTGGAGGAGTTATGCCCATTTGAACAGTTAAAAAAGATGCTGCAGGAGCAAGTTAAGGAACATGAAAAGACGAGGCAGTGAATACAGGAATACACGAAAGATACTAAGGAAAAGACGGAAACCAGTGAGAGAGAAATTATGACACTAACGGAGAAAATAAAAAATATGGAAGAGGAGGTGGTAAATCTGAAGAAAGAAATTGCAGCCAGCAGTCATGATCGTAGGAAGAAATCCATATTTATTTACCGGGTGGAGGAAGAAAAGGCAGAAGCTAAAGTGGACATTATTTATAAAGTGGTAGATGTCATTCAAAATAAAATGATAATTAACTTTAGTGAGGTCGACATAGATAATGTTGAGAAGGTAGGTAAGGTGAGAGGGCGCAGACCCATAAAAGTGTCGCTGTTATCTTCACTGATGGCGGATATAGTGACAAGGAACGCCGGCAATCTGCAGAGTGTGAAAATTGGGATTAAAAGGGATTTAGGAAGGGAGGAGAATAAGAATTCCAAAATTTTAAGGAAACATTTAGTGAGACCAAGATTGCAGAGGTTGAGGGCGTATATTAGAGGCCAGTTACTAGTGGTGAGCTCTGGGAATTGGACTCGAAATTGGACTGTGACGAAACTGAAAGCTAGTCGCCACAAGACCTATCTGTGTCGGTGCGACGTAAAGCAACTTGCAAAAACTGAAAGCAATGGAAGAGAGTTTGAAGTAAGAAGAAATCAGTAGGGCAGGTGAGGAAGTGCATATTAGTAAGAGAAGAACGCCGGGCAGAAGTGATATCTTAGAAGCGGTTTCAGAAGGATGCAGGGAGGCAGAAAATTAACTGAAGATGGAGGCCCGTGCGAGAAAAGAAATGAGGATACAGGAAGAGACGGTGGGGGAAACACAAGAAATGGTAAGTGGTCAAAAACTAATTGAAAATAATGGTTTGAGGGAAGAAGCAGAAGTAAAAGGTGCTTTGGCTAAAAAGAGAAGCTTGAGCCTGAAGAAACTATGGGGTAAGAAAGGTAAAAGTGATGAAGGCATAGTGACCAGAAGTAAAAAGTCAAGAAGTAGTAGTAAGTAAGCTGGGTATTGGTGCTAAAATTAATTGAAATGAATAGTGAATTTCAAGGGGAGTTTGTATGTGTGTATATTTGGAATTATAAATGAAGTTAAGAGTGATTATGATTAAGAGACAGATGTGGTGGGATATGAAGATAGATTGTATAGGGTAGAGTGTACTTGTTTATTGTATTTGAAGGCTGCTACGAGTGATTAAAGAGTGAGGATAAGGGAGGAAGTAAAGTATTGTTGGTAAATTGGAGATTGGAAGGTTTGATGTGTTATTTTATGTTATTTGTATTTAAGTGAAAGTAAGAGTGATTATGTGGTGGGATGTATGAGAAGGGAGGCAGTGTAGTAAGAGGCTGAGTTGGCGGAACGTGAATGGGAAATATGATGGTAATCTTTGTTAATTGTATTTGAAATTAAGAGTGAATTTAAAGAGGCAGATGTGGTGGTTATGAGTGATTGATTTTGTTAATTATACATGGAAGGAAAGTATGATGTGAAGGTATGAGTGAAGGTTGTGAAGATAGATGATGTAGGATAGAGTGGGTTTGTTAATCGTTCTTGAAGACTGCTATGAGTGATTAAAGAGTAAGGAAAGGGAGGCAGTGAAGTAGGGTCGGCAAATTGAGGTATGAACAAGAGTTTGATTTGGTGGTATGAGATTGGAAAGTTCGATGGTAAATTTTGAGTGAAGGTTGCTACGAGTGATTAGACGTGATGGCAGAATTTAAGTGGGGAGTTTTATTGTGAGTATATTTGAATTATAGGTGAAGGTAAGAGTGACTATGTTTAAGAGGCAGATGTGGTGGTATGTAAAGAATGATGATAAAGCTGGGTATTGGTGCTAAAATGAATTGAAATGAATAGTAAATTTAATATGGAGTTTGTTTATGTGTATATTTGAAATCAGGGTGGAGTATGTTTGTTAATTGTATTTGAAGGTTGCTATGAGTGATTAAAAGAGTGAGAATAAGGGAGGCAGTAAAGAATGGCTTGCAAATTGGAGATTGGAAAGTTTGATAGTTATCATTATGTTATTTGAATTTAAGTGAAGGTAAGCGTGGTGAGATGTATGAGAAGGGAGGCAGTGTAATAAGAGGCTGAGTTGGCGGTATGTGCACGGGAATTATGATGGAAATTCCTGTTAAATGTATTTGAAATGAATAGTGAATTTAAAGCGGTAGATGTGATGGGATGTGAAGGTAGATGTTTGAGGTATGAATAAGAGATTGGGTTGGTGGTATGAGATTGGAAAGTCTGGTGGTAATTTTGTAGGTTATTTATTTCAAATGAATAGTGAATTTCTGTGAGGGTGGCCTGATGAGTGATTAAAGAGTGAAGGAAGGGAGGCAGTGAATTATGGTTGGCAAATTGAGGTATGAAGAAGAGATTGAGTTGGTGGTATTAGATTGGAAAGTTTTATGGTAATTTTTGAGTGAAGGTTGCTAAGAGTAATTAGACGTGCTGGCAGAATTTAGGTGTGGAGTTTGATTGTGAGTACATTTGAATTTTAAGTGAAGGTAAGAGTGACGATGATTAAGAGGCAGATGTGGTGGTATGTAAAGAATGGAGTTATTTAAGTGAGGGTGGCCTGAAAGTAACATAAAAGGGATAGTGGTGGTGGTTAAGAGTGATTGTGTTTGTTAATTGTACATTAGGCTAAGAGTGTTTATTATGGTTAAGTATATTGAATTATAAGTGGTAACAAGAAAGTAGTTCACGTAGGATGTTGCAACGTGAGGAAAATGTGTCACTCTAATACGGCAGGTGTTGTAACGCTAAGGCTGGGTCAGCAAATCTGAATAGGTCAAGTGAGAGGATGATAGAAGGTGTGGAATGTGCTTGGTTCGCGAGCCAAGTCAGAAGAGATATGAAGGAAGGTCTTTAACCTCCTTGTGTCGTTCTGCCGATCTTGTTATTTTGCATTATTTTATGTTATCTTTATTTTTATTTTGTTTATACAATTGTCGATCACCATGGCCTTCGGATTCCCGGAAGATAGTTGACCGTGGGCCACATGATTATTATTATTATTATTATTATTATTATTATTATTATTATTATTATTATTATTATTATTATTATTATTACGGGGTTACCCGTGGAATGCAGAGGTGAAGAAGGTGCAGGCTGGAATGGGTCTATCCGCAATATGAAACCAAAACTTTAAATTTAACCGAAGATTATATTTTCAATAGACAACAAGATTTAACAAATTTTCACTAGATGAAATAACAAAAATCAGGTACAAGATATGCTTTTTACAAACAAAAGCACAAGTTCAGGGATCTTAACCAGTTCTGGGCTTCGAGCCCCAATTTACAATCCTTGATCTACTAGCCCAACTTTACCCAGGCATACATTTGTTCAAAGGGCAGAAAACCCCTTCATTCAAGGAGCACTTGCTCCCAACTTTTAACCTCAAGCCTCCCAGATGCACTTTTCAAACACAAGAAAGAGCTGACCCGCTCTTAATTTTTCAAGCCTATTAGAGGCAATACCAGACATTACTATCAACTGCCCTCAAGGCACACTTACAAAGAAACAGGGCTATCTTGTACCCAACCTACTGGGCCTTCGTTGAAAAAGAATGGGTTAAGTAAATGGCCCAAAAGGCAAAACAGAATGGAGGCGTGTACTTGCACTCATAAATGAAACCTTTTTAAAACCTAAGAGGCACTAGGCCGATGAAACAGGGGCTATTCCCAAACTATGGAGGTGACTCGTATGAGAAAACTTTAAGACATTACAGAGGGGAAGAAACAGTTACAAAACGTAGTCACCTCATACCAAAAATGAAGGGGAGCTCTAGAGGGTAAAGCACTCTCTATCCCCGTTTTACAGTTAAAGATATGTGAAGTTTTACAAAACGACGGCAAATTACATGTTTCAAGATAGGTTACATACTAAAGGTTTCGGACCTTCCCCGCGGTTTAGACTGCTGAGCTAGCGAGAAATAAAGATGTTAAGTGATTACCTTGTTGAAGAGCTGCTGCCGGATGAAAGAGGCGCTTCCCGCCTCCTGCTACACTTCCGTACACTAGGCTAGATGTTGTTCGAGTGGCCGAGAGACAAGAAAATCAGCAGCTTTTATACCCTCGTGGAAGATTCGAGACCTTTCATGAATAATTAAGACACACCCACAGGTGTTTATTGGCTGGCTAAAAGTTACACATCAACATTGGAGAAGAAAGACACGATTGGTCAAAAATTAATTACAGAAATAATTGATTGGCTAACTTCAAAACTGGCGGAAAGAAAAGATTTATATTGCCAACCCACAAATGAAAGAACGAAATTTAGTAAAGAACAAACTTATGAATACAAAATTTCTTCAAATAAAGTTCTTCCACTTCGCACCAGGGTGCATGGTCATAGTTTTTGGAGAGACATCTATCAGAGAATGTCCACACTTCTTGATCAATAGAAAACAAAACAAGTTAAACTCCACACAGTACTGACAACTTCGTAATCACAAAATTTACTGTAGTGACATCTTCTGAGAAAACTTATGAGTTGATACAGTTGTTAAAGTCAGAGTTTCTCCTGTAGAGGAGTACTTAAAGGCGGAAAATTCAAATGTGCGGCGTATAGGTGCACCAGCCGGTACAATTATTATTATTATTATTATTATTATTATTATTATTATTATTATTATTATTATCTTACTTTGTTTGTTTGTCTGTTTGATTATATTTTTTGTATAGTAAGTGAAGTTGGAAAACTTGATCTTGTCTAGGCTAGGCATGTTATTTTTTTCTCCATGAAAGGATCAATACTGTAGATCTGGAGAAATAAATAAATTGAAAATACTGCGTGCGAGAGAAGAATGTCGATATAGAAGGAACAAACAGGAGCCCAGGCAGGTTAGCGGGAGTATCCCGAGATTAAACTAATGAAGTCCACCCCCTGCTGCATCGTGTCGTCTCAAAACCCAAAAACTCATGAGTCTCAAAACTCACGAATTCCAGGAAGAGGATTAATAAGAGTAAGTTTCTCTGACCTCTCTACCTGGGCCAGTCTCAAAACTCACGAACAGACCCAGTTCTTCTTAGAATGGATAAATGTCCACCCTATTAGTGATGGAATAATGAAATACGTTTAATATTCGAATAACTTCCACCCGATTATTTAAATAATCGAATGAATCAAATATTCGAATGAGTTTCAAATATCATTCAGTTAGAGTATATCGCGCAGAATAATCAGATGCGTCATGAATACCTTTTCCGTTTTACGTGTGTCGGGTAGATAATCTATTGATATAAGCGAATAGATGAACTCTTACGAAAAATAGAAATACGTCTTTTTTCTAAATAAATCTCCATGTGTTGAAACTAAATGAGTGAATTAACAGTCTTGATCTTTAATAGCTCTAAATAAAATCCCTTAGTCAAGTAAATGCCGCATTCTGGCCGCATAATGGAACTAAGCCCCAGTACTACCAACTGACAGTTTCTTTTAACTAGCAGCGGGCAATATACCTACTTTAATTTTATTTCGTCTGACTGCATGCATTAATTGTTAGCATGCTGGCCTTTGGTTCAAGAGGTCAAGCGGGGTTCGGGTTCGATTTCCGGTCGGGTCGGAGATTTTAACTTTCATTAGTTAATTCCTATGGCTCGGGGACTGGGTGTTCGTGCCGTCTTCAGAATTAGACTTCATCTTAGGTAGGACCTCATCCTCACAGACGTGCAGGTCGTCTACACGGCGTCAACTCTAAAGACCTGCACCTGACCTCTCCGGAGGCCACATGTCATTATTATAAATTTACGTGTAAAGGAAAAAAATACGGTATATTAGCTTTAAGACAACAGTAAAATATTTTGATAATAATAATAATAATAATAATAATAATAATAATAATAATAATAATAATAATAATACACCTCGGTCTCTTTTATTCACCAGCCATTACTTTTTCGCCTGTGGGCTGGGGTGGCATAATGGTGCATGGCATCTGGATAGGTTTGGTGATGACCTAATGATGACAAAATGAATGGTGAAGACGTCATAAAAACCCGGCCCCCCAAGCCAGGAGAATTAAAAGTACGAGGGGGTTGATTCTGAGAATTGAACCGGGACCATCGGACCGAAGGCAAGCATTCTATCCATTTAGCCACAAAGCTAGACTTTAATTTGCTAAGGACTTTAATTTGCTAAACCTTAGGCTACCATCTCCACTGATGAGGTGTTGATTATTGACAGAAACTAGGGCAGTGGCTTGTGAAGCAGCCTTGACAACACAGCAGGCTTCCCTCGTTGGCTATTGACTGCAGTTCAAAACGCTTAAGGCTTGACCTACACTAAACCAACCATCAAAAAGGAGTGAGTCTAGTGGTAGCCCACGTCTTGATGGGTAATTTTCATATCGAAAATGTCGGCCGTAAATAAATAACAATTAAGTATTCCATCACTGTAAATTGATTAACTGTTCTAGAATCATATAATTAGGTATGTCAGTTTTAATTACGCTGAAGATTAATGAAACATTTCAAATTCTTCTGCCATTTCACAGGTGCCCTGTGCAAAAGTAAATCTACATGTTTGAAATATCATACTTATTTATTGATCTTTCTACACGTGTGTACGGTATGCTTAATAAGTGGAGAGGATCGATTGAAGGTAGCACATGAAGTATTAGATTACCATAAGCGATAGGTTCTCTAGGTTGCGTGTGACAACATACGAGAGAGAGAAAAAAAAGAAGGGCAAAACAGGACATGATTATACTCCAAATGTGCTGCATGTATTTATAGAATATTGTGTGCAGAGCTGTAGCATGCGATGCGTGGGGAATGAATAGCGAGGACAAAAGAATCAAGCCCGTTTTCTAGTTCAGTGTTCAATAATACTTTACATTGGTGCCCCACGAAATGAACTCTGTGCAAGTTAAATATGTGTTCCTTCCTGAAATGAGCATGAAAAAGTGGCGGTCTTGTTTAATAAGAATTCCGTGCGCTGCTCTAAAAAATGGCATGAATAATAAATTAGTGAAAAGTCTACTTCTTTAAATTCAAAGTGATACCAAACGGTCCTGTTTCAAACCACCACGTCACATTCTTGGTAAGTACGAATAGCAAGTGCAATTAAATATACCAGCCCACGACTACATTGTAAATCAGGTTATTAATTTATTCTCACGCCCGAAGGTTAAACTTGACAACAGGGCAAATGAACTGCAAGGTTCGGAGATCCCGGTCGTGTTATTACCAATACCAAAGATCTAAGTTAATTCCACATGGATTTCGTGACATTACTCTGATTGTATCTTGATTTAAAATCACGGTTCAGCTATCTTTCTCGCGTTCGGTTTTGTTAACATTATTATTATTATTATTATTATTATTATTATTATTATTATTATTATTATTATTATTATTATTATTATTATTTCGTTATGCCCTTTCATAGAGCTCGTTGGAACTTATTCATTAGCTTGATGACTTCCGCCTTCCTATTCTTCCAAAATCTCTTCATAAACTCACTGTGTTGCCTCTTCCGGTTTTCTCACCACTTTGTACAAGTCCTGCTCCTAGCTTTCACCACAAATGTACGTTTATTTATGATTCCGAAAACGCGATTTTTCATAATGTCTTCCTGTTCAATTCATTCAGGTCTCTTCTTGTTTTCTCCAGCCAATTTATTTTCCTGTTTTGAGAATGTGTTGCATTGAATAATCTTCTTGTGAGTTTATTATTATCCATCCAAAAAAGGTGTCCAAAAAATGTCAAACGTCTCCTTCGTACAGTATTGATGAAACTATCTGTGTAACTACAGAGGTCTGCAGTTAGCCTTTTGATCCAAATTCCATTTCCTTGTGTGGGGCTGAAAATTTTCCTAAGAATTTTACGTTCTTATATTTCAATATCTGCAGTATTAGAATGATGTCCTAAAGTTACATTACGGGACATTACTCGTTTAGGCCGATGACCTTCGATGTTAGGCCCCTTTAAACAACAAGCATCATCATCATCATCATTACTCGTTTATTGTAGTAATCCCATGTTAGTCTAAATGCCCTGTGAAGTTCTGAGGTCCTTTTGTATTGGCTAAACTGTCTAATCCCGAAGGAAAATTATTTATCCGAGGTTTTAGAAAAAATACCTGTGAAATTGTCCCATATGCCATTTCAGTTTTATCTTTCTTGTCCTTTTGCTGAAAATTCTGCATATACTTGGATTTCTCGAATGATGGCTGAAGACATGTCTTTGATGCTATTCTGTGTAATGTCCCTATAGCATACTTAGTTTCCTCATTGTTCTTAGTGATGACAGCTAGGTCATCTGCGAAAGCCAAGCATTTCACTTTGATTCTGTTCCCACCAGTCCCGATACCTATGCCTGAGATATCCTTTTCCCACTCTCTGATGACTTGATCTAAAACCAAGTTAAACAGAAAAGGGGAGAGTCCATCTCCATGCCGAACACCCGTGTGTACTTCAAAGGAGTCAGAAATTTCTCCAAAAAAAATCACCTTAAATTTTGAGTTTGGTGAGGATCCGACGAATCAGCTCTCTGGTCTTTCCGTCCACTCTAAGTTCTTCTAGCGTGTCAAACAAGGTCGGTCTGTCTATCCACAGAGTCCTAGGCTTTCTTCACGTCCACGAAGGTAACTATTCAATCAATCAATCAATCAATCAATACTGATCTGCATTTAGGGCAGTCGCCCAGGTGGCAGATTCCCTATCTGTTGTTTTCCTAGCCTTTTCCTAAATGATTTCAAAGAAATTGAAAATTTATTGACCGTCTCCCTTGGTAAGTTATTCCAATCCCTAACTCCCCTTCCTATAAATGAATATTTGCCCCAATTTGTCCTCTTGAATTCCAACTTTATCTTCATATTGTGATCTTTCCTACTTTTATAAACGCCACTCAAACTCATTCGTCTACTAATGTCATTCCACGCCATCTCTCCGCTGACAGCTCGGAACATACCACTTAGTCGAGCAGCTCTTCTTCTTTCTCTCAATTCTTCCCAACCCAAACATTGCAACATTTTTGTAACGCTACTCTTTTGTCGGAAATCACCCAGAACAAATCGAGCTGCTTTTCTTTGGATTTTTTCCAGTTCTTGAATCAGGTAATCCTGGTGAGGGTCCCATACACTGGAAGCATACTCTAGTTGGGGTCTTACCAGAGACTTATATGCCCTCTCCCCTACATCCTTACTATAGCCCCTAAACACCCTCATAACCATGTGCGGAGATCTGTACCCTTTATTTACAATCCCATTTATGTGATTACCCCAATGAAAATCTTCCCTTATATTAACGCCTAGATACTTACAATGATCCCCAAAAGGAACTTTCACTCCATCAACGCAGTAATTAAAACTGAGAGGACTTTTCCTATTTGTGAAATTCACAACCTGACTTTTAACCCCATTTATCAACATACCATTGTCTGCTGTCCATCTCACAATATTTTCGAGGTCACGCTGCAGTTGCTCACAATATTGTAACTTATTTATCACTCTATAGAGAATAACATCATCCGCAAAAAGCCTTACCTCCGATTCCACTCCTTTACTCATATCATTTATATATATAAGAAAACGTAAAGGTCCGATAATACTGCCTTGAGGAATTCCCCTCTTAATTATTACAGGGTCAGATAAAGCTTCACCTACTCTAATTCTAATTGTGTTGTTGCTTCTGCGGATCTTCAGGATCATCTTCAGATTCCATATCTGTTCAGCACACGAACATCCTTTCTTAAAAGTAACGTGATATTCCCACCATCTTCAGACCTGGAGGCCGACACTCTACCACCGATCCACATAGGGAGCTCTTTAGACTGTGGCATCATCTATACTGAATGTCTGAGTTATTCTATATGGATTTCATAACAGCACTCATATTGTACCTGCATTTCAAACCACGGGGCAACTTCCTTAGAAAAGTTAATCGGTTTTAATTTTCTTGACACAGAAGGTTAATTATAAGCAGTATTAACACATGAACTGTATTAAAGCAACAGACATCAAAGCATAATTTTAGACTTCAATTTCACAATTTATCAATCATAATGTTATTGGTTTTTACGTCCCACTAACTATTTTTACGATTTTCGGAGACGCCACGGTGCCTGATTTTTCCGGCAGGAGTTCTTTCGCGTGCCAGTAAATATACCGACACAAGGCTGACGTATTTGAGCACCTTGAAATACCACCGGACTGAGCCAGGATAGAAGCTGTCAATTTGGACTCAGAAGGCCAGCGCTCCATCGTCTGAGCAACTCAGCCCGTCTGATAACTTATCATTGTGGTGGTGATTTATTTGCTCACTGGTCGTATGGCTTCAATACAGCACAGTAATTTCTTTTTAAATCTTTACAATCATTTACATTGTCACAGGGAAAGAAACGCCCCAAATCTAAATCACTGGTCTACTCTAGCGCTGCAGGTTTTACCAGGAGAAAATCGGACAAGCTCCTATGATAAGCCTTTGCGTTCCATTCGGATACAATGTGCTGAATAGCCTGTGTGGGAGTACCACAGTCGCACTTACTGAATGGACTTTTGCCCCATTTACAAAGGGATTCAAGAGAGATTCTACGATCGACTCGAATCTTCTTTGAGAAGAGTCCATATTTTCCTAGGTATATCAAAACCCTTTCCTATCCCACCGTCACCATAAGATCTATCTGTGTCGGTGCGACATACAGCATATTGTAAAAAAAATCATCCCCAAATTTATCACTTTCTACGTACACACACAAACAAATGGATTGCAATGGTAAGACTATCACAGTGCTTAACAGATGGTTGAAGTTCTATTCCACTGGATTCTAGGGTAGAATATTTAACCTAAAAATTCACATGAAGTCAAGAATGGCATCCAGTAAAAACTAAAAATGAACCAGAGAGGCTCCAGCGGGTCCGGAAATAATTAAGTTAACCCAAAGTTCCTTTACAAATACAAATGCATGGAATTTATAACCAAATAACCCTCATACAAGCGCTTGTTCTGTAACTTCTTGTTGGTGGTAGTGATGCTTCGATAACTGAGGTTAAGATACCACGAACGTTGGCCCCACGTTATTAATCTGTGGGAATTCTTGTCTGTTAACCAATTCCAATGCGCTGTCTGTTCTGTTCGTAATTAACTGGGACTAGCATTGGAAAAAAAGCGCCCGTGTTTCGTATGTGAAGAACTACCTGGGTGTTCACCTGGAGATGAAGGTGTAAACCATTTTTATTAGGAGCAGAACGAAGTATCACCTCCAGTTTTTTTTTATCAGGAAGTGAAATAAGCCCGTTGTTTTTAATGCGCATTCCCTCAAATGTTCACATAGTCACCGTAACTTTCTATGCACTTGTGTCACCTGTGAGCGAGACACTGTATCCAGGTCTCGTAAAATTCCTTGCTGCGGTTCCAGAGATCAGTACGAATGCTTTGTTCCAGTTCGATGTCAATAAAATATCAACTCTTGAGTGCAACCTTCGAGGGACCAAAAGAGTGATAATCTGAAGGTAACAGATCCGGGTTATACGCCAGATGAGGAGAGCAGTTCACCCCAGTCTTCACTGCTTCTACTCTATGCAGGCTAACAAGAGGTCTTGCGTTGTCATGGAGAAGCACGATGCCATCATTTGGTTTGAACTCCGTCAATGCGTAAGATCAGCTTCTGCAGTACTTCCACATACGACTCTGAGTTAACCGCGCTATCGTTCTCCAAAAATCCCAGAAGCAGCTCTCCATCCTTATCCCAGAAAACTATCGTCATAACTTTACACGGAGATAGGATGCTCATGAATTTCTTCTTGCGTGGTACTATTTCATGGACTGTCTCCTCGTCTTCAGGTCGTAATGGTAGTCACATCACTATGCGCAATAGAAGATATTCTGCCTTGATAGTGTATCGTTCCACAAGTTTAGAACAGCTGTCTTGTGTTAAAATTCTAGTAGCTTCTCTCGCCGAATTTGATATTTTTTCACTGAAATATTCCTTGTAATTTGTTAAATGTTACGATTCATTTTTAGTGATTCAAAAAATCGGACCACATTTCCCTCCCATTGTATAGAATATTATATTGTTTCTAACCAATAGCCGTAGCTGTGTTGAAACACCGGATCCCGTGAAATCTCCGACGTTAAGCAACATTGGGCGTGGTCAAGATTTGGATGGGTTGCCACGCGCTGTTTGGGGGGTAAGGGAATGGAGGAGCGAAAAATAACTGGCCACCCTACCGCACGTAAACCTCTGCGGAGGTTCGGACCTGCCTTTGGGGTGAATACACCCTTACTCTAACCTCTGTAAATATCAAATTAACATTAAATGGCTGCAAAATTACGGAAAACTAACAGAAAGCCACCATTGTGTTCTAATGGGTTAGTGCTTCTAAAATGGTGAGTCTTTCGATCCGTATACAGTATTTTTATTTCACGTTTTACAGCCAGTGAAGTCATAATTATATTAAGATCTAAATGTGTGAAGTGTCTATGGTCTGGTTCTTGGGAACAATCGAAGAAGATGGAGGGCAGAAGCAGTCGTTGATGTGGTAATTGTGAAGTTTCAAAGGGAAGTGCAACTACATAACCATCCCCTCGTATCTGCAAGTACAGAGCTCGATAGCTGCAGTCGCTTAAGTGAGGCCAGTATCCAGTATTGGGGTTCGAACCCCACTGTCGGCAGCCCTGAAGATGGTTTTCCGTGGTTTCCCATTTTCACACCAGGCAAATGCTGGAGCTGTACCTTAATTAAGGCCACGGCCGCTTCCTTCTCACTCCCAGCCCTTTCCTGTCCCATCGTCGCCATAAGACCTGTCTGTGTCGATGCGATGTAAAGCAACTAGCAAAAAGAAATTATCTGTAATTAAAACAGAAAGAGAGATTTAGCACTTCGTGGGATGAAAGTATCGGCAGAAGAAAGGGAAAGACCACGAAAGGAAAGGTGTTAAAATGAAAGACTTCCTAGGCTTCAAAAACGTAATATTGTTGGGTTGAAAGAGACAAAGTAAGACCAAAGAAGTCAAATAGGAAAGACAACATTTAGGAGCCTTGTACAAGTAAGTGAAAGCAATCACAGACTCACTAGGGGAACCGTGGTCGCCAAGTTACGCGCTCCCTAATCGAGAGCGTCTGGATGTCTCCAGTTTAGTCACCTATTGGGACAGGTAGAAGATATAAGTGCTCCGTACCACAGGAAGGTGTGTGTTAGGGAGGGCATTGATTTCAGCACGTGTGAAAAGATATCACGCGATATTTGTTTTGTTATTGATCGTTCAGCCTAGAATATGCTTGACGAACGATTGAGCTGACAATATCAGTATTCCATGCGGTATATCATATTTTTAAGAATGAATACAGCTGCTTCGGTGGATCTGAAATACAGGGGCCTGTTCATGATCCGAAATCTCTGATTTCGATCCCGATGGGGGCTGATTATCAAGTTGGCCCAAACCCCACCCGATATCATTGTTTGCATGTTGAACTCTGTGTCCAGCTCCTTTATTGAATGGTCAGCGTAGCGGCGTTGAAGTCTCAGATTTTATTCCCACCAGACCAGGAATCTTAGCCTCCGACTCCGAGACTGGGAAAGGAGAAGACCTCTATGTCTGTCTGATAACATTACCCCAGCGATAGGAATCGCACTGTAGAATTCCACCTCGCTGACAAATGGCAACACAATCGGAAGGTCGAAATTGGTACAGGGACTGGCTACATTACATCATTTCATAAGATCTGTTTCTCGAACGTGAAACTATATATTATAATATTTTATTGATTCCTTTAGCATTCAAACTGAGGATCTATGGACTGCGTGTTACCAACCAAACTTATCTTCAGCGTCTGGTAGATCTTGTTCTTTTGCCGGTTTTGATGTCCTGCCAGTCTCTCTTGAGCCCATCATGCAGTGCTTTCTTTCGTTCTTCTAGTAAGGATCCTATCCGTCTTCCATCATAAATCCATGATGACTTCACAGTCCTCCAGATAGTATCCCGGTCATCGATTTTATCCTCCGCAGTGCCTATCTCGCGCAGATCTTTCTCACACTCTTGGAACCATCTTAAATTGGTTGCCTTCGGATTCAGAAAATGCACCTTCGTAAGCCGCTCGTTGTATTATTATTATTATTAATATTATTATTATTATTATTATTATTATTATTATTATTATTATTATTATTATTATTATTATTATTATTATTATTATTATTATTATTACTTATCAGTTCACGTTTCACTCGCCATGGCGGTTCGCCGATCTGGAGGTGGACTGTTGTCAAGTTCCCCCTAGCTTTACTGTTGTGATAGGAAGGGGGTTTTTTTTACCGAGCTCGATAGCTGCAGTCGCTTAAATGCGGCCAGTATCCAGTATTCGGGAGATAGTAGGTTCGAACCCCACTGTCAGCAGCCCTGAAGATGGTTTTCCGTGGTTTCCCATTTTCACACCAGGCAAATGCTGGGGTTGTACCTTAATTAAGGCCACGGCCGCTTCCTTCCCACTCCCAGCCCTTCCCTGTCCCATCGTCGCCATAAGACCTATCTGTGTCGGTGCGACGTAAAAAGCAAATAGCAAAAAAAAAAAAAAAAAGGAAGGTTTTTGTCAAGCAGCAGGTGTTCAGAATGATAGCTTTATGCATTTGTGGAAGTATACAGGCGTTTCCCAGATCCTGAAAGTGACGTTGCGTCTTATTGCACGCAAGTCCCTTGGCGGAGATAACTAAAAGCCTCATTCTTGCCTGGTCCGTTTCCCACAGTTTTCGAACTTCTGCTGCGAAGTCAGTGTACTTGGACAGCAGATCAGTCTTTCTGAGGTGTTTGTCAATAAGGACAATATCCGACCTGTTTGATCTTATTGTCCTGTCTGTCTGCAGAGATCGGTTCCATTACATCTTGAACCTCTCGTTTTCGAGCACATCAGATGGTCTGTACTCATACTATTGGATTTTCTCAGCCATACGTCCCAACTTGATTCCCAGTTCTTGGTGCAAAGTTTTCACTATCTCGTCATGCCGATGAGTATATTCTTTACCTGCCATGGCCTTACATTCACCTAAAAAATGCTCCATCGTCTCAGCTGTTTCTCCGCATCTCCTGCATCACTTCTTCCTTTAAGATATACTAGCGGTAGTTACGAGTGCTTGTGACTCTATACCGGACTTCTATGAAGAATCCTTCTGTTTCTCCATGGAGGTGGCAATGATTTAGCCAGAGAATGGATTTCATTCTGTCAACAGATGGTTGACTTTGATGGTGAGGATATGAACCATGATGTTCTTTCTGCTTCCAGGCATGCCGTAGTTCTTCTGTGTTGGCGAAGAGAAATTAATATGCTTTTAAGATTGAGTTGAGTAAACTTATCATCAGCACAACAGACAATGTTTTTGTTCAGTCTTGTGCACCGGAAGTATTGCTCTTTCCTAGTCATCTTTGTGCAAGTTGTGTTACAAAACATTATTTAACTGAAGTTCGGAAACATACATGAAGTAGCTGATTGGTACTCCATCATTAATTAAACTATGTTTCCATATCTCTCGATGTTCGGATGTCAAAGAGAAACACAGATGGTTTGAAATCAAATGTAGTTGTTTTGTTCTAAGAGCATATTACAGTGGACATGAACAAAATAGTCCGCCTCTGTGGTGTAGTGGTTAGCGTGATTACCTGCCACCCCCGGAGGCCCGGGTTCGATTCCCGGCTCTGACACGAAATTTGAAAAATGGTATGAGGGCTGGAACGGGGTCCACTCAGCCTCGGGAGGTCAACTGAGTAGAGGTGGGTTCGATTCCCACCTCGGCCATCCTTGAAGTGGTTTTCCGTGGTTTCCCACTTCTCCTCCAGGCGAATGCCGGGATGGTACCTAACTTAAGGCCACGGCCGCTTCCTTCCCTCTTCCTTGCCTATCCCTTCCAATCTCCCCATCCCTCCACAAGGCCCCTGTTCAGCATAGCAGGTGAGGCCGCCTGGGCGGGGTACTGGTCATACTCCCCAGTTGTATCCCCCGACCAAGAGTCTGAAGCTCCAGGACACTGCCCTTGAGGCGGTAGAAGTGGGATCCCTCGCTAAGTCCGAGGGAAAAACCGAACCTGGAGGGTAAACAGATGATGATGATGATGATGAACAAAATAAATTGCTGGTGCACTCTCCGCTGTTCAACAATGCAGTTCGCCCTGCTTAAACAGCGTTGCCTTAGCAGCTTAATTAATGTACTGAGAGTTCGGAGTGGCACTCAAGCACATCGTCGTTGCGCCTGCGAGAACCACTATGTGATAAGATTATAGGAGAAATACTGCCCCGCAGCACATATATCATGAGAGCGAGAATTGTTTGAAATTACTCCCACAATATTGAACCTTAGATGGAATGAAATGGCGTATGGCTTTTAGTACCGGGAGTGTCCGAGGACAAGTTCGGCTCGCCAGATGCAGGTCTTTTGATTTGTCTCCCGCAGGCGACCTGCGCGTCGTGATGAGGATGAAATAATGATGAAGACGACACATACACCCAGCCCCGGTGCCAGAGAAATTAACCAATTGTGGTTAAAATTCCCGACCCCGTCGGGAATCAAACCCGGGACCCCTGTGACCAAAGGCCAGCACGCTAACCATTTAGCCATGGAGCCGGCGAACCTTAGATTACAGAACCTTACCGATCAAGGTGATAAGCTGAAATATTTCATATAGCAGTTTTTTCGAACGCAACAACGATATACTGAGTATCAGTCCTCCAACAACAATTAGTTACGAAGTTAATGGAGAGAGACCTACGTGGTATGGGTCGTGCAACTATAAGCTAGCAATCGGAAGATGTTGAATTTGAATCCCACTGTCGTTAGCTCTGAAGATGGTTCGTCCGATGCTCGGTCCAGAATACTCTTAGAACTCGGCGGCACACCCACATTTCCTCCTTTTGGGGATCATTGTAAGTATCTAGGTGTTAATATAAGGAAAGATCTTCATTGGGGTAATCACATAAATATTATTGTAAATAAAGGGTACAGATCTCTGCGCATGGTTATGAGGGTATTTAGGGGTAGTAGTAAGGATGTAAAGGAGAGGGCATATAAGTCTCTGGTAAGACCCCAACTAGAGTATGGTTCCAGTGTATGGGACCCTCACCAGGATTACTTGATTCAAGAACTGGAAAAAATCCAAAGAAAAGCAGCTCGATTTGTTCTGGGTAATTTCCGACAAAAGAGTAGCGTTTGAAAAATGTTGCAAAGTTTGGGCTGGGAAGACGTGGGAGAAAGGAGACGAACTGCTCGACTAGGTGGTATGTTCCGAGCTGTCAGTAGAGAGATGGCGTTGAATGACATCAGTAGACGAATAAGTTTGAGTGGTGTCTTTAAAAGTAGGAAAGATCACAATATGAAGATAAAGTTGGAATTCAAGAGGACAAATTGGGGAAAATATTAGTTTATAGGAAGGGGAGTTAAGGATTGGAATAACTTACCAAGGGAGATGTTCAATAAATTTCCAATTACTTTGCAATCATTTAAGAAAAGCTAGGAAAACAACAGATAGGGAATCTGCAACCTGGGTGACTGCCCTAAATGCAGATCAGTAGTGATTGATTGAATGACTACGGCATGATAGTAAATAATGGACGCAGGTAACTCAATGCACCCTCATACTGCAACTAGATAGGCGACTGAACCACGTGGAAAGGCACTCGTAAATACAGCTAACGGAGCGATCGCAGCGCTCAAACGTCGAAACCCTTCTCATTGGACAACCTTAAAATTGTTGGACTTCCTGACACGTCTTAATGAATGAACCGAGAAGGTAGCTCCTTGACACTGCATATTATATATATACTTGCCTATCTTGTTGCTTCAACTAATCCAATATGTTTACACATTATTTCATCTATCAAGTAATGATGATTTTATTAGTTTTACGTCCCATTAACTACTTTTACGATTTCGTTGGCGCCGAGGTGTCGGAATTTTGTCCCGCAGAAGTCTTCAGGTGCTGGTTCATTTGAACATATTCAAATACCACTTGACTGTATCGAACCCACTACCTCAGGTTCAGCCTGTTCTCTACTATTTGACCCACTCAGTCTGGTCACCTCATAACGGCAGCATACGTTCTACTAGATAATACGAAGCTGGTATGGATGCTATGATGAATGTTTTAAAGGGAAATACAAGGAGAATAATATTGCCTCTTAATGCTTATCCGGAGGGGAAATGAGAGAGAACTGACCTTTCGAAGAATGAAGGCATTGGTTAAAGAAATAGTATTGTTATGTATACTGAATGCTCACTTTCCCACTACGTTTCATGCAACCCGTAGTTTATAGACAATCTGAAAATATCGGCCCCTATTACTATATGGGACTCGAACATCGATATGTTTGGGTTAAACCTCAACAATACCGACGGAATCATTGGTGCCAATAGTAATTTAGAGATAGAAACTCTAGTGAATGCATGAATAATCACAGGTGCGAAAAACACCTATTAGGCCAGGAAACCGCATTTAGCTTATATACAGATACCATACAGACTGCGAACTTGATCCTCAGCGCCAGGCCTCGCACTTGCTAAGACGGCAAAAGCACGCACCGTTAATATTACGTATCTACCCAGGCCATACAGAGACTGATCACGTCCCAGGTTGTGCATTGTTACATCTTTTACTGTCGGTATGGAACGGGTAAATTCCTACTTATTTCCAAAGATTTTTTATTTGGCCCTGCATCGGATGTTACGTACTACCGTTTCTGTGAAATCGTGATTCATCCGAAAAGAGGAAATAAATTCAAATCCACAGACTGTTTCCAGTCATTCGACAGGTTGATGAATGGCATGAATAAAGCCCCCATCTAGCGACGAGGATAGGAATTGTGCCGGCTGCCGAAACCTGTCGCACTCCTTTGGGGGCAATGATTAATGAATGACAGATGAAATGATATTGGAGGGTGTTGCTGGAATGAAATATGACAGCGAAAACCGGAATACCCGGAGAAAAACCTGTCCCACCTCCGCTTTGACCAGCACCAAACTTACATGGCATGACGGGTTTTTGAATCACGAAACTCAGCGGTGAGAAGTAGGTGCGCTGCCGCCTGAGCCACGGAGGCTCTCCGTCCGAAAAGAGGACTGTTTATAAAAAGGCTGCATTATTGGCCACTTCGTGTTCATTGACAAAATACCCCCGAAATGTCGAAGTCAGATTGTACCCGTGACCCCACAAGGACGTGAGAAAAGAGAACTAAGAAGAATTAATCACTAGAATTTTTATCTCAAAAAATTGTAATCATTTACAAATATTGTGTTATTTTCATGAATTATATTATCACAAATTTTCATTCAACACAAAACATTAGAAATATACCTGAGGAAACAAGTAACAAGAGTGCCAGTTGTATTAAGCCGTATCAGCAATCCAGGTCTGAATTACAGACTCTCCTTCCTGCTGTCAGTTACTCAGCCATTTCTTGGTAGCCACAATTGATCGCCAAGTTCTAAATTGCACCTGCTGCGTGTTCCAGTGCTTGATTCACTGATCAAGTGCGTGACCAAATACATTTCCCTGACCCCGTATCATGTAAGGCCAACTTCCGTAGTCCACCGTTAAGCTTTCGCCTTGCCTGTTGTTCTATAATACTCACATGGTTATGATTCCGTATCAGAGAAAAAGGGCTTTGACCTCACTAGAATTTTACAGAATTCACAAAGATCAAAAGCTGAACCACTACTTGAGCAGGGATGGAATAATAGCATAACCTAATTCCAGCCAAGATAAGAGAATTTTCTGGTTGGCAAAGCCTATAGCACTCCTTTAGAGAGACGTCTTACTGGAATTAAACTGGCAGTGGAAACTGGAGATGCCGGGCTGAGTGGCTCAGGCAGTTGAGGCGTTGGCCTTCTGACCCCAACTTGGAAGGTTCGATCCTGGCTCAGTCCGGTGGTATTTGAAGGTGCTCAAAAACGTCAGCCTCGTGTCGGTAGATTTAGTGACACGTAAAAGAACTCCTGCGGGACAACATTCTGGCACCTCGGCGTCTCCGAGTACCGTCAAAAGTATTAGTGGAACGTATTATTATTATTATTATTATTATTATTATTATTATTATTATTATTATTATTATTATTATTATTATTTCGAAACTGGAGATATCGGAGAAAACTTGTATTGTACTTCCGATTTGGTGGCGGTGGTAATTATAATTTTTAGAAATAATACAACTGGGCAACCTTTCCCTGTTAACACCAATCAGAGCATAAATGGAAGAGGCCCGACACTTCAAAGGTTGAAAGCATCGACAAAAGAAAGAGAAGAACCAAGAAGGACGTGAAAGTGAAAGAATCCCTAGTCCTCAAAAACCTAATACCGTTGGGGTCGGAAGAGAAACAGGATTGAGCAAGGAAGGTAGGATAGGAAGGATTAAAGTAAGGAGACGGGCACAAGTAAGTGGCTATAATGCTAGGCTGAGCTAGGAGTCCCAGCTTGGCGACACCCTCGACGCGTCAATCGGCAACGTATAGATACCTCCATAGTATAAGGAGATTGTTGTTGTTTTTAATATTATTATTTACGACAAGGTTTGGACATACATACATATTAGATAATGATTGGCGACTGGAGGAAATCTAGCTCTGATTGTGACTCTGCCATAGTTTCCACTAAATGTGCTCGGGTCCTCACTTTCCTTGTCGAACACCCTAGAGCAATGCTTATTATCTTCCGACCCTGACAGTGTTAGGTTACTGAAACCTACAGAGTACTTTATTTTCACGTCCTTCTTTTGATCTCTTCATTCTTCAGAGAGTCGAAATTCCTCTCTTTTTTTTTTTTTTTTTTTTTTTTTTACAAGTTGCTTTATGTCACACCGACACAGATAGGTCTTACGGCGACGATGGGACAGTAAAGGGCTAGGAATGGGAAGGAAGCGAGTGGACGTGCTCTTAATAAAGGTACAGTGAGGTTCGAACCCGCTATCTACCGAATACTGGATCCTGGTCGCACTTAACCGACTGCAGCTACCGAGCTCGGTTTTTCTCTCCTGACTTAAGTAAGAATAAGAATAAGAAGAACAATTTATGTCATGTGACCTTCGGAGAGACCTGGTACGGATCTTCCCAGTTTATGCCCATGGGCAAACTGCGCATATGAATGAGTGATTGTTAGATAGATAGAGAGAAAGAGAGAGAGAGGGGGGGATAGAGAGAGAAAGAGGGGGGGAAGAGAGAGAGAGTGTATGTGTGAGAGAGAGAGAGAGAGGTGATAACTGATACGATAGATAAAGGGTGAAACTCTATGTCGGTACGTAGCCTACTCCTGTCGAATAACACACCAAGGTGTCTGCTGAAGTAGCCTACTCCCGTCGAATAACACACCAAGGGGTCTGCTGAAGTAGCCTACTCCTGTCGAATAATACACTTCTGCTGAAGCAGCCTACTCCTGTCGAATAACACACCAAGGTGTCTGCTGAAGTAGCCTACTCCTGTCGAATAACACACCAAGGTGTCTACTGAAGTAGCCTACTCCTGTCGAATGATACACCAAGGGGTCTGCTGAAAGCTTAACGCCGTCATATATGCTCTCACTGCGGAGAGTTTTGGAATTGAATCCTGGCTTTTGACACGCAGTCTAGTGATTGCATATTGTATAACATCTCCTCTCCGTTCCGGCCAACATTCGGGTAGTGATTTCTTTTCTCCACCATCGGGACTTGAACTAGCTAACTACGGTTGTCATATCATATGGACTCGACGCCTTAACGATCATGGTCAATAATAATAATAATAATAATAATAATAATAATAATAATAATAATAATAATAATAATAATAATAATAATAATAATGAAAACCTACAACCTGTTTTCCAGTCATTGACCGGGTCAGGGATGTAATGAATGAATCATATATAGGCTATTAGTACGATGGGGTCGCCACTCCCAAAGTGATTTTATTAATGACTGATAGATGCTATGAAATGAGAATGGAGAGTGTTGCTGGAATTAAAGATGACAGGGAAAACCGGAGTACCCGGAGAAAAACCTGTCCCGCCTCCGCTTTGTCCAGCACAAATCTCACATGGAGTGACCGGGATTTGAACCACGGTATCCAGCGGTGAGAGACCGGCGCGCTGCCGTCTGAGCCACGGAGGCTCCAATAATAATAATAATAATAATAATAATAATAATAATAATAATAATAATAATAATAATAATAATAATCACTGTAGTCTCCAATTGTCTTTCCGATTTCCAGGTATAAAACAAATTTTAAAACAAGGTTACCACTTGGTTTATTTGAAATAGCTCACGGTCTGCGTGTTTTTCTGAAAGCATGGTTGACTTGGCAAATTATGGATTTTAAGAAGTAAACATTAGCACATGCTCCATTACGGTACATTTACACCTATATTGCTTGTAGATTAACAAAGTTAAGAATGAGAAGCCGCTGGTATGCTTGAAATATTTATACCGGCATAATGATAAACGTTTTACTGTTAAAGATGCGAATTAAAGTGAAAGTAACGCCAAAAGTTGGTTTTAAACTGTAATAGGCTTTAAGGTCCAACGTATCATCGGTCTTTTAGCAAGTATTCTGCACTACTTCTAAGAAACAACCCATGTTTGTATGGAATTCAGATAAGAGTAGCCTAATTTAGCAACACTTCTTTTTGACTTTTATAGTAGGTACGTAATATCATAGTCCCTGTTTAGTGCATTGAAGATAAGAGAAACACTTTCGCTAGTTGAACTTCATGGACTTCACTTTTCAAGGTAGAACAGCGCAGTAGCACATTGTAGCACTGTAGGCCAATTAGGGAGCAAATTAAACCTCTCCCGCCATTGTTTGAGTTGGGTACCAACAAAGCTGACAAAAGAACTAAAAATAGAATATTATGGAACGTCGTTAATTAAATCTGCCAGCACCCTTGTGTATTCTTGAAGAAATTTATTTTGTGACGATTCACCACTCAATCGAAATATTCATCTTGTGTACTGAGACATGTTCCTAAATTGCTGACTTACTTTACAAACATATTAAACTGGATTTAACTTGAAAAATCTGAATATCTTCATTTAAAATGGAAAATCTGAAAATTAATATTCATTATATAAAATACACACTCGTCGAAACCTGTACTCACACTTACTTGTTACCTGCTTACTTACACATACGTTATTTGAAGGGCGCCAGCTGTCACTCAGTACAGCAATAATAGAATGAGACTCTTGACTATCTCTAGGGTGTGGGGTAATAAGCTTACTTTTGACAACATACCATATAAGTTCTGGGAAAAGGAGATTGGCGTTCGGTTTCCCCATTAATTTTGAGGTTAAGATATTTTACTGTCAATGAAATGAAACTATGAATTCGTTTGATAGAACAATATATATTCTTTAAATAATATATAAAAAAATAGTGAGTCTTGTTGCGATAAAACAGATGAGAATGTGAAATTATGACATTGCAACTGAAAGAAACTAGGCATGAATTTGAATTCTTCTTGACCGGACATTTAACAATTTATACGAAATATTTCCCTCACTGATTCACTTGACTGTACCTTTAACACTTTGAGTGTAATTACGACGTAATCCATTGCTCTGGTGTTTACTGTAGATGTGTCACGCCTAACGTGGTGATACATCCTTGAGACTGCTTCTTCTCCATATCATCTGACTTCTTTGTAAGTCAATATGGTATGACCTCTTGGTAGGTCCAGGGTTGCCCTCTCTGACTCCTTGGTAAGCCTTGCGTCCGCGTCTTCCACTAAGTGACGGACCAACCATTTGGTCTCACTCTCTCAATGACCAATAATGGCTCACTGAGTCTTCACCATCTCTCGTTCACACTGGTTGGCTGACCACTTAAGGCCTCTTGATCTAGTAGACTACTTCACTGTACTGCATCCGTATAAGTAATGACTGACGCTACAATATGGAGCTACCTTATATAGAAGTTGGTTGACACAGCTACGTAATCTCCAGAAATAACAATGACATACTCCCACCTACGCGACAGATATAACATCCAGTGGTGAAATAGCCCCGCGGCGACGAGTCCGATGCGCGCATATCTAAATAAATACGATGACATAGCCAAGGCGCGGCGATGACTTGGCAGAATCGCCAACAATATTGCACAATGCACCAACGTCACATCCGATCTCTGATATATACAACAATTCTCACTGTACAGGTATTGAGTGTTATACTACACATACGTATATATGTATACATCTAAGTGCAATCTTGCAAGCAACAGGCAATTGCAAAATTGAATAAAACGGATAATTACAATAATAGTAACAATACCACAGATAACATAATAATAATACTGACATAATAATAATAATAATAATAATAATAATAATAATAATAAAATACAGATAAAATCATACAATAATAAAAATACAGATATCATCTTGTAACGGGATTTGAACCGTTACAATTCGCCTCCCTCATAAATAAATCGAAGAACAAAGAATCGATTGATTTATGAACAAAATTATATATATAACACTGACACAGATAAACACTTTAAATGAGTATACAACAATAATTTTCTTTTTCAGCATCCATACATTTTATAATACATCACATATATGAGAATTTTTCTCGCACATTGCCATGGTAGATAACTGTTCAGTGTCCCATTCTCTCTCTTTCTCTCATACAAATCACAAGAGTATAGCACTTGATTTAACACACACAAATAATTTTCAATCAATATACAACATTCTTCTCCTTTTTTTTTAACATATCAAAATATTTTGTGAAATATCACTTATATGAGAACTTTTCTCGCATATGGTTATCGCAGATAACTGTCCAATGTCCTGTTCTCAGTTTTGTCACACAGAACATGACAATGTAGCACTTATTCTTCCAATGCACCAATACGACACTTGGTTCACACGCTAATTCATGTATGTTAATTTTATTTTGCCAGTTTCTCACAAAATTTAATCATCTTAATCTTATGTCAACAAATCTCACGTGAAGTACTTCTTTACATTCATTATACTATAAATACCGACAATATCCCCTTCCTGATCTTTTAAGAATATGCACATTTCCCGATACGGTTCACAATAGTGAAATACCCCTGATACAAAATATAACTTCAACATATTTCCCGCCTCTGCAGATGATGAAATGGAACTCTGAGTAGCACTCTGTCACTCAAACGAATCAATTTTGCCCTCATTAACTTACATATCTCAATAGATCACATCCTTCTTGGCAACAATAATTACTGAATCAATACTATGGCTACAAGATGGTTCAGTTATTCCGTAATCCAGCATAATGTTTATTCGTTCTCAGACTTCACTAGCATTTTTAAGTTGAATGGGGTTACTTACCTCCCACAAACGATCAATGGTCATTTACTACGAATTTATGTTCATATACGTGTTCTTCCTCACTTACCACTAAATACCTCTCGATGCTTACCTAACATCGAACATAATTACTCCTGTAATTCACTCAAATTACCTCGCGTCACTGCCTCATACCGACTATCCCTCGGATACTGGTCGTACAGGCACGTAACACACCCAACAAAACATTTCCTCTCACTAGGAACAACTTCACTTACCTCTCATATATTTCAAAGAACACACGTTACCAAACACTTACCTCAGACCATCATAATTAATACGTACTTCTTTGCTAGATTACTCCCAGAACAAACACACACTACCTAAATTAAAGTCTACTCTACTTCCATGATTTGCAACCAAGTCAGCTCCTAAAACAACTGAATACACAAGTTCTGGTACAACAAGGCCTAGTTGAAACTTACCATTATCTTTACTTATGATTACTACCGCTATCATCTTATTTACTCACTGTGACTTACCCAACGGCTCTTATAATATCTAATAGCACCTTTGCTTACCTTCTTCGTATCACAATTTCCATCATCGGAGTTACTACTTCACTACTTACATTATATTCTCAGTATTATAAGTACTTACATTTTTTCTTAACAGAACACTTCTTACGTCTACCTTACTACTACTATTAATTACTTCATTACCTACGACTACGTCATTACTTAAATATCTCACTTAACACTACTTAGCTCACAATCACACTATACTCTTAAATCTACTTTCACTATATAACTACTTATACTACATACCTGTACAACTTCTACTTTCGGACTGTTCACTTAACTTACCCGATTCCCTGTGAATCTGAAATACTCTGGCTCGATAACGACACCTTGATAACCTTCATATTAAGACTATCATCATCCCTCTGATAACTCAAATCCGTACGCCTCCCATCTTCCGATTCTCTCTGATTACTCCTCTGACCCTCTCTTTCACAACTCAAATACATACGCCTCCCATCTTCCGATTCTCTCTGATTACTCTTCTGATCTTCTCTCTCACAACTCAAATACATACGCCTCCCATCTTCCGATTCTCTCTGATTACTCTTCTGATCCTCTCTCTCACAACTCAAATCCATACGCCTCCCATTTTCTGATTCTCTCTCGTTACTCTTCTGACCACTATCACCATCAACACAACTATTAATCCTCTGCGGATCATGATCACCCCCTCACGGCTAACATTTTTCCCTCTCTCTCTACTATGCTACTTTCCTCAGCTATCATGCGCTCTCTCTCTCGCGCGCGCCCTTGCACACATTCCTTCCAAAGCCTGTCAATGAACTTGTCTTTCAATTCTCCTAAATTAGACATATTATCCCAGTATACTCGAAACCATATTCTACTTTCACCGATAAAAACATTAGACAAAATTTCCAGCACGTATTCCCATTCAATAACATTATTCCTCAACTTACTTGCAAATCTTTTCTCAACTACTTTTACAAATTCTATAGTACTGAACTGTCTTCCAGAAAACTTGGTTAAATCACGATCCCTACTGAACAAACCACTCACTACTAGCACCTCTACCGCCGCTTTACCTGTAACTTCATGCCGTATCACTTTCGGGCAGTTTACAACTTCTTCTTCTTCTTCTTCCGCTGCTCTTTCAGCATTCTCTTCCACTATTCTCGCGTCTTCCTGCAATTCTTCCTCTCTCTCTCTCACCTGTTGTGATAGCGTTTCCTGTTCGTTCTGTAGTTCACTGACTTCCACAAGTTTGCTTTCAATTTGTTCAATTCTACTAATCTGTTCCCTCGTATCTTCCCCAACTGCATTGCAAATCTTGTCCAATCTTTTCTCGACTACCTCATGAATTTCATCCCGATTACTCGAAATTTTATCACTTAATTCTACGATATTCTCTGTACATATTTCTTTGACTTGCTCGGTCTTAATATGAAGACTGCTCCGATTCAACTTCATTTCATCTTCAATTTCTACGCACTCTTCATTTGACTTACTTTCTAACTTACATGTTGACTTAGATGTTTGATTATTTATCTCTAATATCTTAGAATCTATTTTACTAATGGTCACATTAAAATTTTCTTTATAACTGGAAATTAATTCTTCCATCTGTCTATTCCTATTTTCGATACTTCTATTAATCATTTCTTCCATTTTGCTACAGCTACCAATCAGTTCTTCCATTTGTTTATTATTATTTTCATTACTAGTATCAATCTTTTCTTCCATTTTGCTACAGCTACCAATCACTTCTTCAATTTGTTTCTTATTCTTTTCATTACTAGTATCAATATTTTCCTCCTTCCGTTTATGACTGCTTTCAGTACTATTAATTATTTGTTCCATTTCTTTATTATTATTATTTTCACTACTAGTATCAATCTGTTCTTCCATTTTGCTACAGCTACCAATCACTTCTTCCATCTGTTTATTATTATTTTCATTACTAGTATCAATCTTTTCCTCCTTCCACTTTTCGAAACTCCTATTCATTTCTTCCTTGAACTCGTCCATTTTGGCCATCAGCAAATTAAAAAGATCCTGGCTCATCCCCCCCGCGATCTCCTTTTGAGTTTCAGTGTGCTTCTCAATTTCTGCACTTTCCTGAATTATCTCAGAAGCTTCCATCGTTTTCACCTGCTCCCTACTCTGAATTTCACCTTGGATGTCCGCAGAAGCAATGACCTCGTCCTCACATGACTTGTTATTGTCTTCCTTGTCCATCTTTGGTTCACTAGTGATAGTACGCGATCTCAAATTAATTTCCCTCTTCAAATCCCTTGACATATCCCCAAAATACAAATATATATCATAAAATTAAACTCCTAACATTTACCGGTAATAATTCCGTTGGCTTAAATTTGCATACTCCTCCCAAAATGAACCTATGATATGCTGTCATTCAGAACAAATTCTGAATTTCTTCGAGCCCCACGTTGGGCGCCACATTGAGACATGTTCCTAAATTGCTGACTTACTTTACAAACATATTAAACTGGATTTAACTTGAAAAATCTGAATATCTTCATTTAAAATGGAAAATCTGAAAATTAATATTCATTATATAAAATACACACTCGTCGAAACCTGTACTCACACTTACTTGTTACCTGCTTACTTACACATACGTTATTTGAAGGGCGCCAGCTGTCACTCAGTACAGCAATAATAGAATGAGACTCTTGACTATCTCTAGGATGTGGGGTAATAAGCTTACTTTTGACAACATACCATATAAGTTCTGGGAAAAGGAGATTGGCGTTCGGTTTCCCCATTAATTTTGAGGTTAAGATATTTTACTGTCAATGAAATGAAACTATGAATTCGTTTGATAGAACAATATATATTCTTTAAATAATATATAAAAAAATAGTGAGTCTTGTTGCGATAAAACAGATGAGAATGTGAAATTATGACATTGCAACTGAAAGAAACTAGGCATGAATTTGAATTCTTCTTGACCGGACATTTAACAATTTATACGAAATATTTCCCTCACTGATTCACTTGACTGTACCTTTAACACTTTGAGTGTAATTACGACGTAATCCATTGCTCTGGTGTTTACTGTAGATGTGTCACGCCTAACGTGGTGATACATCCTTGAGACTGCTTCTTCTCCATATCATCTGACTTCTTTGTAAGTCAATATGGTATGACCTCTTGGTAGGTCCAGGGTTGCCCTCTCTGACTCCTTGGTAAGCCTTGCGTCCGCGTCTTCCACTAAGTGACGGACCAACCATTTGGTCTCACTCTCTCAATGACCAATAATGGCTCACTGAGTCTTCACCATCTCTCGTTCACACTGGTTGGCTGACCACTTAAGGCCTCTTGATCTAGTAGACTACTTCACTGTACTGCATCCGTATAAGTAATGACTGACGCTACAATATGGAGCTACCTTATATAGAAGTTGGTTGACACAGCTACGTAATCTCCAGAAATAACAATGACATACTCCCACCTACGCGACAGATATAACATCCAGTGGTGAAATAGCCCCGCGGCGACGAGTCCGATGCGCGCATATCTAAATAAATACGATGACATAGCCAAGGCGCGGCGATGACTTGGCAGAATCGCCAACAATATTGCACAATGCACCAACGTCACATCCGATCTCTGATATATACAACAATTCTCACTGTACAGGTATTGAGTGTTATACTACACATACGTATATATGTATACATCTAAGTGCAATCTTGCAAGCAACAGGCAATTGCAAAATTGAATAAAACGGATAATTACAATAATAGTAACAATACCACAGATAACATAATAATAATACTGACATAATAATAATAATAATAATAATAATAATAATAATAATAATAATAATAATAATAATAATAATAAAATACAGATAAAATCATACAATAATAAAAATACAGATATCATCTTGTAACGGGATTTGAACCGTTACAGTACACAGAGGAGTACAGCATTTCACAAACAGATTTCTCTTATCTAAAATATCAAGTCCGACTACAATATCTCAGGCCGTAATATCAAAACCAAAATCGGGGAAGTTAATAAATAATAATAATAATAATAATGTTATTTGTTTTACGTCCCACTAACTACTCTTTTACGGTTTTCGGAGACGCCGAGGTGCCGGAATTTAGTCCCGCAGGAGTTCTTTTTACGTGCCAGTAAATCTACCGACACGAGGCTGACGTATTTGAGCACCTTCAAATACCACCGGACTGAGCCAGGATCGAACCTGCCAAGTTGGGGTCAGAAGGCCAGCGCCTTAACCATCTGAGCCACTCAGCCCGGCAATCGGGGAAGTTAAAGAGGCATCAGCTACCAACTGTTCAAGGTTAGGGCGTCATCTAAATTACTTCATTTCGGCACGAAACCTTCCCATTTTAGAATAATTTCCTCCAAGAAGTCCAAGAATAATGTCAAGAACATGTACTGTAGAGACAATAATTAAAATGATGCACAATAAACAAGAAGAAGGTTACTAACGAATGCATTAGTTAGGTTAGTTCATTATCTTAGCATCGTTTAAAATATAAATAACACAACACTGGCATAACGAAACATCATCATCATCATCATCATCATCATCTGTTTACCCTCCAGGTTCGGTTTTTCCCTCGGACGTAGCGAGGGATACCACCTCTACCGCCTCTAGGGCAGTGTCCTGGAGCTTCAGACTCTTGGTCGAGGGATACAACTGGGGAGTATGACCAGTACCCCGCCCAGGCGGCCTCACCTGCTATGCTGAACAGGGGCCTTGTGGAGGGATGGGAAGATTGGAAGGGATAGGCAAGGAAGAGGGAAGGAAGCGGCCGTGGCCTTAAGTTAGGTACCATCCCGGCATTCGCCCGGAGGAGAAGTGGGAAACCACGGAAAACCACTTCCAGGATGGCTGAGGTGGGAATCGAACCCACCTCTACTCAGTTGACCTCCCGAGGCTGAGTGGACCCCGTTCCAGCCCTCGTACCACTTTTCAAATTTCGTGGCAGAGCCGGGAATCGAACCCGGACCTCCGGGGGTGGCAGCTAATCACGCTAACCACTACACCACAGAGGCGGACGGTACCATATACATTTTATCTAAACAACCAGCTTTGCCTAAATGAACAGCTAAAAAAACTTCAGAACTGGTATTTGCTTCGCACGCGAATTTGCAATGAATTACATGTTTCCTTCATAAATTTATGCGAAGCTGCATGCCTCCATTCACACGTTTAATACGGCATGTTACAGAGATTTTTTTTTTTTTTTTTTTTCGAAAGCACGTGCCAGTAACGTGAAGTACGATTAAGGTGAACGAAGTCGAGACAGAATCAGGAGGATTTCAGAATGTATTGTACGGTTACACTTCCAGGTCCGAAGTTGTGCGAAATTTCCCCTGCTTCTCAGTCACATATTGTTTTTCTGACCACTGGCGCGGTGCTGTCACTAAGGATTAATGAAACTCATACTTGATGATACCTCCCTTATTAACTGTTCCATCGAAAAGAGTAAAATGGTTCTTAACTTTTTCACGTTAATCCACCTTGAAGTGACACGCACCAAGTGTTCCACGGGACTTGGACTAAAAATCTAAATTTTTGCAAGCACCTCCCTTATTGTCCGCCTCTGTGGTGTAGTGGTTAGCGTGATTAGCTGCCACCCCCGGAGGTCCGGGTTCGATTCCCGGCTCTGCCACGAAATTTGAAAAGTGGTACGAGGGCTGGAACGGGGTCCACTCAGCCTCGGGAGGTCAACTGAGTAGAGGTGGGTTCGATTCCCACCTCAGCCATCCTGGAAGTGGTTTTCCGTGGTTTCCCACTTCTCCTCCAGGCGAATGCCGGGATGGTACCTAACTTAAGGCCACGGCCGCTTCCTTCCCTCTTCCTTGCCTATCCCATCCGATCTTCCCATCCCTCCACAAGGCCCCTGTTCAGCATAGCAGGTGAGGCCGCCTGGGCGAGGTACCGGTCATTCTCCCCAGTTGTATCCCCCGACCAAGAGTCTGAAGCTCCAGGACACTGCCCTTGAGGCGGTAGAGGTGGGATCCCTCGCTGAGTCCGAGGGAAAAACCGAACCTCGAGGGTAAACAGATGATGATGATGATGATGACCTCCCTTATTATCCGTATACGGAACAAACTAACGGAAATAACATATTCTTAAACGTTTGCTGCATACAGTCTTTTGATAGGCCTAATTTAACAAAGATATTTATGAATAACCTTCCTATAAACCCTAACTCCAAGTGATACCTTGACGTCATTTGCATCTGATAACACAATCCTGAGAGCCTCCGTGGCTCAGACGGCAGCGCGTCGGCCTCTCACCGCTGGATACCATGGTTCATATCCCGGTCACTCCATGTGAGATTTGTGCTGGACAAAGCGGAGGCAGGACAGGTTTTTCTCCGGTTACTCCGGTTTTCCCTGTCATCTTTCATTCCAGCAACACTCTCCATTCTCATTTCATAGCATTTACCACTCATTATTAAATCACCTTGGGAGTGGCGACCCCATTGTAATAACAGCCTATATATGTTTCATTCATTACATCCCTGACCCGGTCAATGACTGGAAAACAGGTTGTAGGTTTTCATTTCATTTTTCAACACAATCCTGAATGAATAGATTCCAATATGCAGTTTGTTTTAAATAAGTCCGGCAGTATAGATAACCAGAAAGAAGCGCTGACACCAAAGGGAAGAAATCTTTAGATGATCAGAATCAGGTATGAAACTAATAATTATAAGGACATTTCGGTTATTATTACACCTGAAACGGGTAACTAAAAGAAAATTTCGCCAAAATAATCAGTATACAAATACGCGCTCGCTACGATTTTATTTATTTAGATAAGAAATCTGATCTACGTGCAACCGGTTTTGGACAAATGTTCCCTCGGACTTAGACTGTAAAATATCCCGTTAATGATTGCTCCCTTATTAATCCTCCTAACGAAAAAGTGTATATGAGAAAAAAGTTTTCGAAATAGATTTCGAAATAGATTTGTGGGAGAGTAAAATCACTGTTTCGGTCTTCGTGTAAGCCCCCAGTCAGTTCAGGGATTTTGAAATTTTACGGGCTCTAAAACCTGCCTTTGGATAGATGGATAATGAATATGAAGTTTGGTTAAAATATTTTCAGTAGTTTTCCAGTAATAATAATAATAATAATAATAATAATAATAATAATAATAATAATAATAATAATAATAATAATAATGATAGCTCCCTTATTAATCCTGTACACGCACCCGCTTATGAGCCAAGTCCGCTGGAACTTAGACTGTAAAACAGTCCGTTAATGATATCACACTTATTAGTCATCCTATCGAAAAGGTGTACCTGAAAAAAAATTAGAAATTGATTTCCATTTAGGCTGATAGATTTCTATTAAGGTTGGCCGTGTATATTTTGTAGGGGAGTAAAACCACTGCTTCGATCTTCCGATAAACCCCCTGTTCATACCCTAAAACCTGTCCAGTGACAGGCGGATTCTAAATATGAAGATTGGTTGAAATATATCCAGTAGTTTTTCAGTTATAAGAACTCAGACAAATAGACACCAAAACTAAAAAGTATGTCGATGGTCATTATTATACCTGAAACGGATAACTATAAGAAAATTTCGTCAAAATAATCAATGTACGATTTGATATATAGATTGCTACCAAATTTGAAGTAAGTTAATAAGTTAATGTGAGCATATAGGCACATCTCTATTTATCCATTATTTAGAGATTAAATTCAGATATGTTATAGTGCCCTCAGAAATAACAGTACCCACATTATGTAAAATTTCTAATGCCACAATAATTTTATGATTTTTATTTATATCGTGTCAGAAACAGAGTTACCTATACACAGTATAAAGATGTACAAAAAATGTTCAAAACCTAAAAAAAAAGTAAACTATGCACCAAAGTTTCAGATTGTGGTGCCCAGAAATTAGTGACGCCGAATGCATTCCTCGTCGCCTCAAGCAGCTCTTTCTCCGTACATGTGGCAGGACAGAAATGACATTCCAGTAATTGAGCTGCAGTCTGCACCCCAGAACAGCCACACAAAACAGAATCCACTAAAAATCTCCACTTTTGCAGATTAGTCTTCCGCTTGTAAACACCCGTGCGCAGCCTATCTAAAGATCTCCAAGTCGTCCAGTCAGAGGCGTAACGAATACCGTATGATAAGGGCCCGCCTACAGGAAACAAAATCCCCCCCCCCCCCAAGAAAGTATATAAAAATCTGTGAATAACACATAAATGTAACTACAGCAGATAGAAGCATAACTTTCATGTGGTCTATATACATTTTATGTACACCAAGAACATGATGTAAGATTACAAAACTAATTAATTTATTAGTAGACATTATTTTAAAATTAAATATGTTGTAGGGATTGAAATAGAACATAAATATATGTTTCATAGACATGATACAGACTTTTTGAGCTTATGCCTATGCCGTATCAAGAAAATAAGGTGAACTTCTTTACGTTTCGCAGAGAACTTTGCTCTGCATTTTCAGAAGAAAATCTCGACTTTTCACGAGGAAGACTTCTCCATGAATGAAATTTGAATTTAAGAGGTTACTTATAGAAGTGTTATTGGTACGTTCATTCGTCACCAGATGGTTCACCGTACGCGGTACAGCGCTAGCATTCGAAGCAGAAGCTGGCGGCACCATCAGAAATCGTCTAAGAGGGGGGGGGGGGGTCACATAACAGGTGGACACACATCATGAAAGTATGACCCTGACACAAGCATGGAATGAAACATCTGTTTTTTGTTGGTTGTTTTTGTTGTTTCTTAATTTTAAACTTTACTCAACTCACTTTACTGTACTTACAGAAATTCGAGTATACGGCGTGCATGAAGGTACTGATGTTTTCAATAACGTCACGGGATATCACATTCGATGCTAATTGTGAGGAGGCTCAGTTCAGAGTCTGGCATTTCGTAGGCAGTTATTCACAAGGTTGTTTCGAAAATGATCGTTTTGCGGAACAAACACTTAACAGGAAGAATTAGGTCTAAAATATAGTGACATAAATATATCTTAGAGCCAGGGGGGTTCATCCGAAAATTTGTGTAACGAAATAGTGTGTGGCGGAAGTGTAACCAAATACAGAAGAGACAATTCGCAACACTTTCGGATTTAGCCTTGTTAAAATGGGAGACAAGTCGCAAGTGGCGCTCCTAGCGGCGTGACCTGAAAATTAGCGCTAAATTCAAATATCAATTTAAATGTATGTAAGGAAATGGATATATAAATTACGTCTACAAAGAAAGTGTTACTAAGATATTAACTTCAAAGTTTCTAAAGCAATTCTGGATAAATGAATGAAGAATTATTTAACAGGTTATTATTTAAAGACTGAAATTAAACACATAATCAAGATGTGAAAGGGACTGCTATGAAAGGACTTTACTTTTTTAGCTTTAGCATTCCTGTCTGAACGTTCACGGCTAGATTTCTCTTTTTTTCCTCATTTAATAGCATTGTATCATCATATTAAAACACTTGTCAACAAAAAAATCGGCACATTTCCTACACACATGATTCAATGAATTTACATTTAAGAGCTGGACAATTTTCCTTTTAACTTGAAGCATAATAACAGAAAGAAAATCTATAAATTTAGCCTCAAAAACATTCAAACTTTCCCTATAAGCAATACTTGCCATAATACCATTACATTAGGGTAACGCAAATTTGCATCATCGTATTATTTCAACAAAATTTGTACATTTCTTAAATCACCCATATTTTCTTCAGTGCTTGACAACGCATTACGACATTCCAAATGGGGCTTAACTTGGAACACAACCAGCCACACGCATATGCATATGTATTTTCTTGAATTAAATCAAACCCACAGATCACACCTATAACAACACATCGGTATTGAAGATTAACTGCTGAACTATACAATAAAATAATCTTAGTATATTTTAAGCCAGTTAAAATGTGGGTCGCGCAGATCAGAAGTTTAGGAATTACGGTACCATAAAAATATCTTTGTAACTGGAAGAATATATATGCAAACACAATATTTACTTACATTTTGTTGTCACGAGGGAAACGGAAGAAAGACCGCGAATCCTTCTGCACTTCATAGTTATTGCAGCCAAACACAGTAACTTGCATATCTTTGCACTTATATTGAGAGGAGATATAAAGGAATGACACACGCTACTATTTACTTATGTCAACTTAATGCAAACACAACGCCAAAAACTTCACAAACAAATACAGTACACGTGCTCTTATGACAGAATCAGTAACTCTCAGGTCACTCCGCTAGAGAGAGCTCTAATCGGTGTCCCTCGATATCTCGCAGAGTGTCGCGTATTGTCTGTACTGTATTTGGTGTAACCTAGCAACAATGCAGGCTGTCTTATGGCTGGCGGTTATCTTAGGCCGTACGATGGCTAGAGAATTTAGATCTAACTCTTGAACCCTTTTGCTTGCATGATTGTTTTCGCTGTTATGATGTGTATATTTTGTAATTATGTACCGTATATAATATTAATTGTGCTTGCTTGTCGTGTATATTCTTTTGTGTGCGTTACCATACGCTAATAATAATAATAATAATAATAATAATAATAATAATAATAATAATAATAATAATAATAATAATAATAATCTGAAATTAGCAACCGTTGATGAATGTTTATAACCGAGAGACATATAAGATCATATTTGATCATTTGATTTCCCCATAGGGAAATTTGATTCCATTGTTGATATCAATGTTCACTTTAAGAACTAATAACTTGGTGTAGGTATTTTTGAGGCTTTACTAACGAATTGTAAAAACAACATTTTTGGCCCATTCAGCAATATGATGTCACCTTTTCCGTGCAGAGTGGCATTCGAATAACATTTTTATTCATTCATTCATTCATTCATTTATTTATTTATTTATTTATTTATTTATTTATTTATTTATTTATTTATTTATTTATTTATTTATTCTCCGGGAGATCTGCGGACCCCTTAAGACCTGGGCCCACCTGCATTGCAAGCCACTGCGTCCAGTGCTCCGTATGTCCAGCTTCTTCACGAGGTGTTTTCCATTCTCCAAGATGGTCAACCCAAGCTCCCCACAAAGTGAGTCTTGTTTGCTGTTGTGTTACTTTAAGTATGGTATTCTTGAAACTTTTACGTGAACTTAACTGTGGTGCTCGTTGAAGTACATGCAGTGGATGAGTTAGGGATTTTAATGATGTGGTCTTCTTGCGAACTGCTACCTCACGTCGGATATCAGGAGGTACGATGCCAGCAAGGCAGAACAATTTGTCTCGCGGTGCAAGTCTTAGACAGCCTGTGATGATGCGACACGTTCCAATAATTGTCACATCTTCTTTAATATTACCTGTAGTATCCGTCGCTGACGGGATAATTACTTACCATGTGCATGATTATATTTTTGTCCACTATTCATATTGTTCCCCAGACTCTGAGTCACGTAAGTGGGCATGCCTCTCCCTGTCAGCGGCTTGTCCTGACGTGCTCGCTTCGTTGTCCTCTATGGCCCTTTGCAGTTTCATATTGTTTTGTATCATTGCTGATATTGATTTGATCTCTTCTTTCTTTCATGACGTTCCTTCACGACTGTTTCTCATTTCGATAGTAATCTTTACAATTTTTCCTGCTGATATGGCCTGATGAGCACGCGATTTTTCACCTTAAGACAATCACGACAGGAACACCACCATCGCCAGTTAACACGACTAAACAATACAGGGCAATTCAAAATGATGGATCGGATTTCATAAATTCATTCTGTGAAATCTAATAAACATATCGTAATGTGGGACATGTGCTAAGAACGGCAAACTCTCAAAGTTTTGTTCAGTCATGTCATAAGTGTTCTCGATGAGCACCTCGCGTAACACGATATACATCAAGCCGATAGCCTATCTCCTGTCAAACCTTGTGTCGTGTGTCTCGGACAATCTCTGCGATGGCTGCTGTGATGCGGGCACGAAGGTCGTCCAATGTTAGTGGAAGAGGTGGTACGTAAACATGATCCTTTACGAAACCCCACAAGAAGAAATCACATGGGGTTAAGTCGAGGGAACACAGTGGTCAACGAATGAGAGTTCTATCCTCCTGAGATTCACGACCTATCCAGCGTTGTGCCAATGCCTCGTTGAGATGGCTCCGAACGTTGCCATGGTAATGCGGAAGGGCACCATCCAGTTGAAGGATGAAATCTGCACTATCCTCTTCGAGCTGTGGCAGGAGCCATTGTTGCTGCATAGCAAGAAAAACATTTCCTGTCACAGTAGGTTCAATGAAGAAAAAGGGTCCATAAACCTTCTCATGGGAAATGGCACAAAACACATTCACCTTGGGAGAATCGCGTTGGTGTTCCACAACTTGATGGGGATTAGAAGTTCACCAGATCCTTACGTTGTGTCTATTCACAGTCCCGGAAAGGTGAAAAGTCGCTTCATCACTGAAAATTACCCTTTCGGAGAACCCATCCTCTTCCATTAATGCGAGAAACCTCGAGCAACATAATGTGTCTTTTAAGGCCTGCACCAGTTGCAAGCGGTAGGGTTTCATTCGTAAACGTTTCCGCAGAATGCGCCAAACAGTTGCCTGTGGACGTTCAAGTTGCCTCGCTGCCCGGTAGGTGGACTTCAGCGGACTCCGCACGAAACTGGCGCGAACATGTTCCATTGTCTCTTCCCCGGTCGAAGGACGGCCAGTCGACTTTCGCTTACAGATGCAGCCCGTGTCTCTGAATTTTGCATACCACGCACGAATGACTTTTACAGTAGGTGGGTCTCTTCTATACCTGGTACGGAAATGCCGTTGAACACTAATCACAGACTTGTTTACTTGGTAATCAAGCACACAGAACGACTTCTGCTCTCCAGCCGCAGCCATTTTCTTTTCTCGCTTCCTGCGCGTTCGTAACGGCTGAAAATGAAACCACGTGGGATGAAATCAAAACTCAACTAAACTTTGAGAGTTTGCCTTTCTTTGCGCATATCTCACAGTATGATATGTTCATTATATTTCATAGAATAAATTTATGAAATCGGGTCCATCATTTTAAATTGCCCTGTATTTCCATGTTAGCGATGCTCGACTTTGACACGGACTAAGCAATTTCTCTGTTAGTATAGCTGGTACAGTAAAAGTGTATGAGACCTAAGTGATCGTAAATTGTGTTATGGTAGTGTTTATCGATGGGGCCAATAATAACACAGTTACTTGAAAATTAAATTTTACGTCTTCCCCTAAACTACCATTTCACTCAGCGTGAATTAAATGATGCGTAGCCTAGATTGTAGTGTCCTATTCCCCGACTCTGGATACCGATTTTCATTCTGTTCATCCATTCTCTTGTGATGTGCGTACATACAACAAAGAATCATCAAAACCTGTCTCGGATAAAATCATCATTATATCGCTCTGTTTCGGCCGAGGTTTGCTGTGTGGGAGGTAAAGCTACGTAGACTTGGGATATCAAATTTTAAATTTCTCAAGCTGAAGGTAGCGAAAATTGTTGCCGAAACAAATAGATGGAGCAATGGCAACAATTTTCCTTCACAATCAACATTGTTTAAGCCGGAAAATGCATAGACTGGCATTAAACATTATTTAATTCAAAGGTATTTTCTTTAGTATTTTAAATAGGCCAAAATCAAAAAGTAAAGGTAAAAAGCATCAACAATTAAGTGAGAGTAGCGCTCGCCGTACGTTCTTTGAAAATGTTAATACCGTATCGGATACCTATTCCAACAAACAGGTCGACATTACTTTTATAAACATGTAATTATGATCCGCCGATTATTGGGTTCAGTAATACAGATAACTAGCTGTTAACCGCGGCTTTGCTCGCGTGGATTTCAATGAAACGTGAAGGAAAATTAACAGTACTTCCTGATCTGATGACGGTCTGATCAGTCCTACCGTCGTGCGTTTGTTTTTTTGTTTTGTTGTGTTGTTGTTGTTGTTGTTGTTGTTTGTTTGTTTGTTTTCGTTTGTTGCGTTGAGGTTCAGTGGTGATATTGATATTTTCTTCCAATAGGACAGCTGGTTCCAACCGGTCTACTGATTTACTCTTTTAGTTGATCCATCGACACTCCACATCTTAACATGACTATTAAGGTGTTGCTTTAGAGGAAATGTACTATAGCATACAGAACACTGGTAGGCCTCCCTTAAGAATGAGCTCGGGACGGGAGGTCCATTAAGAACCAAACATCTTCAGACGTGGGAAAATTGATATTTATAATCCTCTTAAAAAACACGTATTTTTGTTTTAAAATCCACTTGATAAGGGGGTGGTGGTGCAAAGGAGAGGAAAAGGAGTTGAATTCTTTTTTAATGAGAAAATTTATAAGCTATCCCAAAAACTGAAGATTTTATAGACATGAAAATATTTGGAATCACCTTTAAAAATAAAGAAACACGTACTTTTTGTTTTGGTAAATCCACTTATGGGATGAAAATAAGTGAATAATGTTTTACTTTTTATGAGGATAGTTATATCTCAAAAACTGAAGATGTTACGGACGTGAAAATTGGTTTTGGAATCTCCTTTAAAAATAAAGAAACACGTATTTTTTTGTTTTCGGAAAAGACATTTAAGGGGGTGGAGATGAAAAGAAGTGAAAAAGGGGTTGGATTCTTTAAATCAGGATACTTATAACTCAAAAAGTGAAGATGTTATACAGATGAAAATGGGTATTTTGAATCTCCTTTAAAAATAACTAACACGTATTTCACCATTTTCCAAAAATCTACTGAATGGGGGTGAAAAGGAGTGAAAAACTGGTAGATTTTTACGACGATACCGATACACATACCTCTCACTTAGTTGTTGATGCTTTTTACCTTTACTTTTTGATTTTGGCCTATTTAAAATACTAAAGAAAATACTTTTGAATTAAATCATGTTTAATGCCAGTCTATGCATTTTCCGACTTGAACAATATTGATTGTGAAGAAAAATTGTTGTCATTGCTCCATCTATTTGTTCCGGCAACAATTTTCGCTACCTTCAGCTTGAGAATTTTAAATATGATATCCCAAGTCTACGTAGCTTTACCTCCCACACAGCAAACCTCGGCTGAAACAGAGCGATATAACGATGATTTTATCCGAGACAGGATTTGATGATTCTTTGTTGTATGTACGTACATCACAAGAGAATGGATGAACAGAATTTACTGAAAATCGGTATCCAGAGTCGGGGAATAGGGCACTACAATCTAGGCTAAACATCATTTAATTCACGCTGGGTGAAATGGTAGTTTAGGGGAAGACGTAAAATTTTATTTTCAAGTAACTACGTTATTATTGGTCCTATCGATAAACACTACCATAACACAATTTACGTCGTACAACAGTAGCAGTCTTCGACGATTTTTGGGACTTGTAAGTATCTACCGACGCTCTTTACTACGCACTGCAGAGACTCAACAACCCTTATTTGAACTTTGCAAAAACGCGAAGAAGAAAGATAACCGTCCAATTGCGTGGAACACTTAGCAGATGCATCGTTCACCTAGTTGAAAGAAGAACTAGCTAATGCAGACCTGCTTGCTCACCCATCGCCTGATTTGCCCTTAATCTTAATGGATGATGCTTCGGACTATGCGATAGCAGCCTCACTACAGTAGCTGAGTGGGGGAAACGTTAGGACCACTCACATTCTTTTCCAAGTCCCTCACAGACACGCAACGCAATTATAGCAACTACGATCGTGAATTGTTAGCTGGCTATTCAGCTGTGAAACATTTCAGATATCTGCGAGAGGGCAGACAGTTCACAATATTTTCAGATCGAAAACCATTATCGTTTGCTTTCAAACAACGCTTGGACAAAGCAACACCTAGACAACAGCGGTCCCTTGATTTTCTTGCACAGCTAACTACGGATATTAGATATCTCCCAGGCGGAGAAAATATCCCTGCTGACACATGCTCTAGGATTGCAGGTATTACGTTGCCAACAAGTATTTCATACGAAGATGTAGTTAAGTCACAACAGAACGATATAGAATTGGAAAGTCATAAAAAGAAAACAGAAACCAGTTCATTGAAATACACCGCCATAGTTTTATCTGATGGATCTAAGTTGCTTTGTGATAATTCTACAGAGAAACTCAGACCGCACATCCCGCTATCCTACAGAGAGAAGGCTTTGCACACATTGCGTGGCTTAGTTCACCCTGGCATCAAAGGAACAGTGGATTTAATACGACAACGCTTTGTTTGGCGTTCTATGAAACAAGATGTAAAACTGTGGGCAAAAACGAGCATTCCTTATCAAAGATCAAGTCAGTGATCGCTTCTTTCACATTCATGTGGACACAGTAGAACCACTACCTTGTTCTCAAGGCTTCACATATCTACTTACGATGATGGACAGATTCACACGTTGGCCGGAAACAGTACCACTAAAGGACATTACTGCAGAATCTGTTGCTAATACCCTCTTGTCGTGATGGATTGCACGTTTCGGTATCCCGAAAATCATCAACACCGACTATGGACGCCCGCAAGGGCGTGGAGGGAGGAGGGCGATTGCCCCTCCCCCCACCTGCAATTCTAAAAAGGTTGATGTTCAATTATTTACTATCATACCAGATTATTTCATAAACTGAACTTACTGACAGTCATCTAACATCTGTTATAACTGGAAATTTCTGTAAACAATTTAATGTTCTGACGTTATATTGGTTTTTACAGGCCTATTCAAGAAAAATATTCTAATAATGTCATACAATAGGCTACTAATGGAAACATTGGTTCAGTTTCCAATATGGTTACGCCTACCCTAGTTTTAGGTATGTTTCCATTACACTAATCATCATCATCATCATCATCATCATGAGTGGCGACTACCTACTTTTGCCACCCCTCGTACGGTACCTTAGAAATTTGCCCTCGGCAGTGATCATAAGGGAAAGCACGTTCTGGAGATATTTTTATACAGTACCACACCTCTAGCGAAGCTCAACCCCTAAACTAAGGTCGTGTTTGCTGACTGGTAAGACATTAGTCCCGTAAGGTCGTGCTTACAAAGCGGATTACGGTATTTATTGCGCTCTCGTCTAATTTTACGCCGTTTCATTTTGCCGCAATCTTTGTTCGTGCTGCGAAATTCTGTATATTGTTTAAGGCGTGCAATAATACGGTGGCTAATTTCTTGTGAACAAAGTGACGATTGCTATAATAGAACGGCAGTCTGCCATGGTTGTTGTACAGTAGGTTCTTAATTTGTAGTATTAAATCATCTACAGTCGAATCATTGTGCAATAGTTCATCGATTCTGTGATGTGTGTGTGTTGTTATCAAAGCGGCTATTATATTGTAGTGAGAAGTGATTTAGTAATTTTTATCTATTTAACTTAGTAGTTATAAATTATTGCTAATAAAATCAAACGATTCAGCGACTTTCATGCATTAGGAATGGATATAAGACGGTTCTTCAAAAAGGCTAAACTTAGTAACTTAAGTGAAAGGGCTGGAAGTTCTGAGGAAATAAGGGCGTCAAGTGACAGTGATGAACAGGACAAAGAGCGCAGTGTTCGCGAACTGGAATCTTCATAAGATATAGAACAATGCTCTGATAAAGCAGAACTTCAAGGGGGGATTATTAACGAAGTGTTTCTGAAAGATGAAAATGACAGAAGAGACACTGGCATGTTATTAATGGAGAAAAATATATGTGACGCTCTTAAGTATGAATTATTAAAACCATGGATCCCACAAGTAACCTCCCCTGTGGGTTGGGGTAGTAGAATAACAACCACGGTATCCCCTGCCTGTAGTAAGAGGAGACTAAAGGGGCCTCAGGCGCTCTGAACTTTGGGAGCGCGGGTTGGCGACCACGGGGCCTCTGGCTGGGTCCTGGCATTACTTCCACTTACTTGTATCAGGCTCCTCTCTTTCATCTGTCCTATCTGACCTCCCTTGGTCAACTCTTGTTTTCTTCGACCCCGACGATATTAGGTTTGCGAATCCTAGGGAGTCTTTCACTTTCACGCACTTCGTGGCCCTTGTCTTCCTTTGGCCGACACCCTCATTTTTCGAAGTGTCGGATTCCTTCCAATGTTTCCCTCTGATTAGTGTTATATACAGGATTGTTGCCTAGTTGTACTTCTTCTTTAAACAATAACCACCATCACCACCACAAGTAACCTACGATTTTAAAGCTGATTTGCGAGCTGGAAGCAACCGCTCTTTCAGACACCAATGGTTGAAGGATTATTCTACGTAACTATGCTATTCTCGTGAACTGAAGGACGCTTTATGCCGAATGTGTGTTCTGTTTAAGCCAAGCGTTTAGGAGGTCTTCAAGGTTCATTCATTACGAAACTTTTCACAAAATATAAGGACTTCAATGCCAGTGCCAAAGACCATATAAAATCAAATTGGCATAGAGAATCATCTGAAAAGGCGAAAAACTTTGTGGACATCTATGAAGGAAGGTAACTCACGGTAGCTGATCAAATCAATAGCAGTCTCCACCATCAGATTGAACAAAATAGAAAGAAGCTGGAACCAATTTTGTCAACTATCATTTTTTCTGCGGCACCCATGATATCTCACTTCGAGGGAAAACACCAGACAGCGGAATTTTCCATGATTTATTGGAATTCCGCCTGGAGGCGGGAGATGCTCTACTACAGGAACACCTCAAATTTTGCACACAAAAAAATGCCAAGTACACTTCTCATCGAATTCAAAATGAAATGATAAGATTTTGTGAACAGGAATTACGAGAGATACTGGTTACGGAAGCAAATTCATGCAATGCTTTCTCTGTTATTGCTGACGAGACACCTGACATATCCGGAACCGAGCAGCTGTCTATTGGAATTCGGTTCGTCAAGAATACATCTAGTGATGATTTGAAAGTATGTGAAGAATTCCTTTGGTTTCAGCCTTTGGAAGAAATTAATGCCAAGTCAATCGCAAATTCAATTTTGAATATTTTAACAAGCTCTGTCACTGTGCTAGTCATAAACTTAACCTGGGAATAAACGACCTCAATAATGCGGCAGGTACCATCAAGGAAATAATTCTTTATTTATTTATATTTTTTTCGTGAAAGTCCGCTCCGAAGAAAGCAGATTTGCAACTTACGTCTGTTCTGTGAAACAAGACGGTCCTCAAAGTACAAAAGCATTAGGCTCTTTTCAGAAAACGTCTCCAATATCATGAAGGCTCTCGAAAATATTTCTAACTGGCGAAGTTTCAAATCCAAGACTCGACAACGTGCACATAGCCTTCACTGTTCAGCATCGAACTCGGCCTTTATTATTGCAATGCACGTAATGGCAAAATACAGTGGTATTTTAGAACCCGTAATAAACTCCCTTCAAGCGGAAGCACTGGAGGTCTTCAAAGTTAGAAAACATATCTTGGTGCTACTGAACCTTTTTAAAAAGCAACGATCAGGCGCAATTACCCACTTTCAAAGAATAATGGTAGATGCTGAGGACACCGCTTCTAATAGTGGATTTGAAATAACGCTCCCTCTCCTCGCTGCCAAGCAACGTCAAAAGGGCGAACCACAATGAAAAACTAGGGCTGAGGACTATCAGAGTTTCAATTTACATTCCCCACAGGGACTCACTGATACAGTCTCTAGAATCGCGTTTTGAAGAACAAGACCATACTGATGCTGTATTCTCTCCAACCTTGTGTTATGAAGACATTAAGAAAGGAAGATCTGTTTTGGATTCCATTAAAGTTGTTTCTAATATCTACAAAATAGACAGGTTAATGGTGGACGCAGAGTTGTGGTATGACGTGTGGCAAACCAAGGATTGTAAACCAGATATGACTTTCCTGGAACTTTTAAAAGAACGTAAGGATTTTTACCCAGCGTAGGTGTTGTTTTAGAATTTTGTATGTCCCTTGCTGAGGCAACGTGCATAGCGGAGAGGAGTTTCAGCACGCTTCGTATGGTAAAATCTTGGCTTAGATCAACAATGACAAACGATTGACTTAGTGGCAGAAAAAGTGAAAGAGTGACAGGGGACAAACAGAAGTTCAATAAAAACGTTCTCACACGATTTTCTAGAGAAGCTCAGTCCGCTCCCAATCCTGACCTCTCTCCTCTACATCCTTCTTCACTAAGTCTGTCCATTTTTCTTTATGTCTGCCCACTGGTCTTCTCTTTCCCCTTATTTCTCTTTCATATTTCTTTCTTGCAAACCTGTTCGCACTCATTCTTTTTACATGACCAAACCACTTCAGTCTCGCCTTTTGGATCTTCTGGAGTAAGGAGTCTTCTAGTCCTACGTCTTCTCTGACTTTTTCATTCCTGACTTTATCCCTCCTGGTCTTCTGGATCGTTGTGCGTAAGAACTTCATTTCTGCTGCTTGGAATTTCGAGTTGTCCTTTCTTGCTAATGTAGCAGTTTCCAGGTCGTATGTGAGGATAGGGGTGTAGTATGATTTATACAGTGTTGGTTTTGAGTGGTACATGTTTATCCCATAGTAGCTGTCTTACATGGAGGTTAAAATGTATTGCTTTGCTGATTCGACTGTTTACTTCATATTTATAGTACGCGCACCATTTAGCGATAGATTTTTGTGTGGGCAGAGGAGTAAGGAGGGAGCTCTCCCGGTTCCTGTAATACTGCCAACTGAATGTAAATGAAATCTGAATTGAATCGATAATATTATCGATCGATATGAATTTTCTAAACCTTTAATATCTGAAGCCAACAACTGTGTCACACACACATTATATAACATTATATAACATTTCTCGATGCGAATCTTGTTCCTAGCATGAATTCTATAGTTTGGCTTTGCTGTGTAAACAACAACAGTACTAGTACGTAAAGTGTACGCCAGATGTCACACAGCGATGCATAAGCGATTCATAGTTTGCGTTTCAAAGGTTGCCAATACGAATCTCGAAGATAATCGGGGTCGACCTATTCAGCACTAGGGTGTCCTTCTATCACTAAAAGGTGCGCGTACTATAGCTAAATTATCTTTGGACATTATACTACCCAAGTACTTAAATTCTGTGACACTGTCCAGCTTAGTGTCATTTAGCATGATTTCTGTCTGATTGTCACCTTTCTGTACCTTCAACACCACAGTTTTAGCCTCGTTAATGTTAATCCATATCTCTGAAACTCCTGACTCCACCCCTGCAGTCCCTCTTCCACATCTTTCTCTCAGTTACCCCAAATAACTACATCTGCAAATGCAAATGCTTTTAAGTCTTGTTGCCCCTTTTCTTTTAGCGCCTTTAATATGTTATCCGTTACAATGATAAATAATAGGAGCGACAAAGCACTACCTTGTTGTACTCCCCTTTTTGTCTCAAACCAGTCTGACGGTCCAGAACCGACTTGTATACAGCTTCTGGTTTTCTCATAAAGCACCTGAACTTTTGAAATTAGACTGTCTCGAACTTTGAACTTTCTCAGGCATTCCCGAATAAGCTCCCTTGGTATGCTGTCATAGGCCTTTTCGATGTCAAGGAACAGTAGATTATAAAGGCTTCTCTTTTTCCCAATGTTTCTCCATTAGCGTCCTGACAGCAAATATAAGATCTGTTGTCAATGGTCAACAGACTTAAACCAGCCTTTTCTACTGCATAACGTGGAATCTACACCACTCAAGTCCCCAACGCCAGTGCAACCCAGCTCTTTGATAAAACCTGGAAATACCCATCAGTCCAGCAAGCGGATTACACGTTCTGGTTGCCCAGGGCAACTCCCAAGTAGATTTATACACGTTGTCACTGGGGAGGGAGTAGTATGTGGCGGCCAGTGAATGATTCATGAACTGCTGGGCTGAGTGGCTCAGACGGTTGAGGCGCTGGCCTTCTGACCTCAACTTGGCAGGTTCGATCCTGGCTCAGTCCGATAGTATTTGAAGGTGTTCAAATACGTCAGCCTCGTGTCGGTCGATTTACTGGCACGTAAAAGAACTCCCGCGGGACTAAATTCCGGCACCTCGGCGTCTCCGAAGACCTTAAAATAGTAGTGAGTGGGACGTAAAACAAATAATATTATTATTCATGAACTATTAAACTCCTTGACTAGTGCTGTTTGATCCATATTTTCTCCGAGTTTTATATTCTATTATTCTTTGGTTCTAACCTAGCCAACAACTGGTATCAATCTTTGTATTAGGCTATGTACTTCTAGTAATAAACAGTGCTTATTTATAAACCAAAAACTACAAAGCCACCATCGTGATTGGACATACCCAGGCCCGATTTACAAATGGGCGGACTGGGCATTTGCCCAGGGCGCCAGTTTTTGAGGGGCGGCGGCAGGCGGATCGAGTAATTATGGCCTCCGTGAATTACGTCTTAAATTCATTACATTCAAATTACTTTTACTTTCCACAAATTATTTCAATTCATTTATTAGCCTATATTAATCAATTTAAACTATTCTAACTTTAAAACCGGAATTTAATCTATATATTTAATTTTTATGAAGAAAAATTAATAACTGCAAGCAATAAGAAAGGTATTATTTAACTCGTGCGGGTGCTGGGTGGGCAGTTGTAATTGGTAGATTCGCAACCCTGTTAGTCTAGACAGCCCTGTCTGTATTGGCTCGTGACGGTTCGTGTGCGTATTATTGTTTACATCCGCTCACCATCAACCTGATAACCTCACCTAGCCAACTCATTGTCTCGTGTAATTCTTACATGTTTTTCAGTATTTATCCAAGAGTAAAAAGTGAAATGGTGCTGAATACAAAAAACAACAAAGAAAACGCGCTGCTAAAAAGCAGAGTGGCGAACTTGAACTACTTAAAGTGCCTAATTCATCTTCTATCGATCATCCAGCTACTTGGAATGTGAAGTTAAATTTAGTTGAGAATATTATTGAACATCGTCCAAAACAAAAACGTAATGGTGGACTTTTCGAAATCTCTGCGAACTTACAATGATGGTAAAAGAACATTATCTCAAAACATGTATAAGAGTACTCTTCCGAATGGAGGCGTTGTTTTAAGAGATTCGTTATTGTATTCACAGTCAACTGGGAAAGTATTCTGTATGGAAAAATATGTTTTCAAAACATTTTATGTAAATTAACTGATTAATGTTTATAGCTAAGAACAATGTATTTTAAATCAGTGTGCGAACTTTCATGATTCTAACTCGAGTAGTGTTAGTTACATATCGTTTCCTTTGATATTGTTGTAAAACTCATAATCTTGAAAACTGCAATCTTTAAATTTTTAAACAATTATTTTTTCAGCGGGACAGAAAAACGAGCAGATTGGTGGGGGTCGTCTAAAGATTGTTTGCCCAGGGCGCTAACTACTCGAAATCGGGGCCTGGACATACCACCACGGCTGAAGCAGTATTCATTCCTCGGAGTCAAATCATCCCTTCGGATATACCGTTTCAATATATACGTCGGCAATTCCCCGTTTGTTTGAGTTTCACTGTGCATTAAAAAGGCACAAGGGCAATCGCTTAGAGATGTACGACTCGATCTTCGGAAACGGTGCTTCTCCCACGGTAATAATAATGGCGTGTAGCCTCCGGAGAGACCTGCTGTAGGTCTTTTGATTTGACTCTCGTAGGTGACTTGCGCGTCGTGATGAAGATGAAATGATGATGAAGACGACACATACACCCAGTCCCCATGCCAGGGGAATTATTAACCAATGTGGTTAAAATTCCCAACCCTGCCGAAAATCGAGCCCGGCACCCCTGTGACCAAAGGCAAGCACGCTAACCATTTAGCCATGGAGCCAGACTTCTCCCATGGTAAACTGTACGTAGGTTGTTCAAGAATCGAAAGGCTATATATCTTAGCTCCAAATGGAAGGACACTTAATATAGTTAACCCGGAAACTTAGGAACGAAAAGTTAGTTTGTTATATATAAATGAAAATCCACAGCCTGTTTCCAGTCATTCGACCTGGTTAGTAATGGAGTGAATGAAGATCCCCATCTGCCGAAGCCTGTCGCACTCCTCTGGGGCAATGAATAATGGCTGACAGATGAAATGAAATGATATTGGAGAAAACCGGAGTACCCGGAGAAAAACCTGTCCAGCCTCCGCTTTGTCCAGCACAAATCTCACATGGAGTGACCGGGATTTGAACCACGGAACCAGCGGTGAGAGGCCGGCGCGCCACGGAGGCTCTATATATCGGTAGTATTATATTCTTTTAATATCATTTGTACCATCCACCAACCCGGTATCTTAAGCATTAAAAGTAACAATATACTGTATTTATAAATAAAATAATGTGTTTCGTGCAAATCATGTAAAAACGATGTGCGTTAATTTTTTTTCTTTCTTTCTTTCTTTCTTTCTTTCTTTCTTTCTTTCTTTCTTTCTTTCTTTCTTTCTTAAACCTTTTACCCTCCAGGGTTGATTTTTCCCTCGGACTCAGCGAGGGATCCGACCTCCACCGCCTCAAGGTTAGTGTCCTGGAGCGTGAGACTTTGGGTCTGGAATACAACTAGGAAGGATGACCAGTGCCTCGCCCAGGCGGCCTCACCTGTCATGATGAACAGAGGCCTTGTGGGGGAATGGGAAGACTGGAAGGGATAGATAAGGAAGAGAGAAGGAAGGGGGCGTGGCCTTAAGTTAGGTAGCATCCCGGCATTTGCCTGGAGAAGTGCGAAACCACGGAAAACCACTTCGAGGGTGGCTGAGGTGGGAATCGAACCCTCCTCTACTCAGTTAACTTCCCGAGGCTGAGTGGATCCCGTTCCAGTCCTCGTACCACTTTCCAAATTTCGTGGCAGAGCCGGGAATCGAACCCGGACCTCTGGAGGTGGCAGCTTTATTATTATTATTATTATTATTATTATTATTATTATTATTATTATTATTATTATTATTATTGTTGTTGTTGTTGTTGTTGTTGTTGTTGTTGTTGTTGTTGTTGTTGTTGTTGTTGTTGTTGTTGTTGTTGTTGTGTGGCCTCCGGAGAGGCGTGGACATATTTTTCTTTTGCTTTTAAACAAACAGTTCGGAAACATCCAACGCGGTTGAATTAATAAACGCGGGCGAAGCTGCAGGCACATGTTAGTTTTTACAGAGATAACAGGATAAGCAGTTGCCTGTGGTGCACGTTGGAGAGTGGACGTGTGACTATCGGTGCTAGTATATCACTCCGTGTGGTGCGAGTAGGTTCGGGTGTTTAGTGTTTCGTCTTCCTTAGCTTCCTTGGGAGCGGTACGAGGTTTTGTATTATATGTTTTAAATTCTAACTCACTCCCCACATCATGGCGGAGTCGAGTGGGGGTCAGAGTATGGAGGAGGAGTCTGTAGAAGTTGATACTCGTGAGTACCGGTACTCTATGGACAATACACTTGTGTTAAATACCCACCCCCATCGGATCTTAACCGTGCTTCCTCTACTAAGGTTGATGTGTATGCTCTTAAACCTGAAACGCAGACATACGATGATACCCATAAAGGCCCCTATCTAGTATTTGTGGAGGCCATTGATGTAAGTAAGAAATTGGGCAGTATACATCCCATGGCTTTGGGAAAACTTTTTTATGACCGTAAATTTTCAGGTGTTACTCAAATTGCTCGGCGAGGTCGCCATAGGATTCAAATTGAGTTTCAGACAAGCACAAAAGCTAATAACTTTCTCACCAATCCTATCTTAAAGGACAAAAATCTTAAAGCGTTTATTCCTTCCGCGTCACTCTATAAGATCGGAGTTATTCGAGGGGTTGATAAAGATTTGTCCGTAGAAGAAATTTGTAAGGTTGCTGAATCGACCGCCCCTATCGTTGGAGCTCAGAGAATGAACCGCCGCTCCGTTTAGGATGGCCGGGTCAGTTATATTCCAACTGGCACCATTAAACTCACATTTCGTAGCCAGACTTTACCTGCCTTCGTCTCCATTTATCGGGTTCGAACCCAGGTCGACCCGTTTGTCTTTCAACCGACTATCTGTCGGCGATGCCAACGATATGGCCATACCAGAAAATATTGCAGGGCTCAACTGCCTCGATGTGCCAATTGCGCACAAGATCATGAAACTACAGTATGTAAGAATCCTACCAGACTTTGTCTAAATTGTTCCGGGGAGCATTCCGTGGAATCGCTACAATGCCCAGAACATAAACGACAACAGGCTATGAAAAAACAGCAGGCTTTGGAAGTTTCTCCTTTATCCTCCGAGTCCTTTTTTACCCCAGTGTCCAATAGATTCAGCCCCCTTTTGACCCTACAACAATTTCCTCCCCTCCAGAAATCTGCGCCGGTTCTACAGAATCAGCAGCCCCGAAAACGTAAATTTACGGCGGTTGTCTCATCCCCCACTCCGAGTCCGGATAAGTCACCAGGGTATGATGTCCAGGGATATCGGGAACTCCTCAAAATACCTCCCTCGGCTACGACTGCCATATCTTCCACTGCCTCTGTATCCGGGACGAGCACTCCCTTTCCTTCCCAGCAGGCTGTGTCGCCTGCGACTGTAAAGCCAGAAACATCCCGGGCTTCGAACCCGGTTTCGAAATTCATTCCAACTATTTCCGATAAACTTGGGGCGTATGCTAAGGCAGCTGAGCACGATGCCACATGGTCAAAACGGCTTCTTACTCTACAGGAGGAAGTTGTGGCTCTTTTACGCAACCTCGAATCTTCTATTGCTTCACAGAATAGGTCTACCAGGAATGCCGGTAGTAATGTAACCAAATAACACGTCTTCCCTCTGATAATGGTTGTCTATCTACCTCATATCATATTCATTCCCAATTTCGCGGTACCACACTATAGACGTGTTCAACTCTCGATATCTAACCATAGTAACCTTATCCATTTCTTTTCTCTCTCCCACCCGGTCTAGTAGTTTCGATACCCACCTTTCTTTCTCCCCTCGGTGTTGACCCGGTCTGTTTGTGATTAGTAGAAAGTCGCCAAGTATCGGTCACTTTGGCGTGAAGATTAGTCCCCTTGTGTCCTTGTGTTTTTCCTGTGTTGTCGTGTTGCTTTCCTTCCTTAATTTCCCACCTTCTTTACACTTTTGACTTTATTTGTCCACCTCCTCCATACTTTGGTTTCTTTGTTCGGTTACGTGGCTGGGTATACCGCTCTCAAGCGAAGCCCATTAAATAATGTAGACAAGACAAGACAAGACATAACAGGATAAGATTTACGAGAGAATTTATAACATTTAAAGCCAAGATGTGGTAATTAGATAGACGTTAGGTGTTAAGTTAGGTGAGAAGAGATTGGCAGATATCAAGCAGACTCAAATTATATTCTTGTTCTAAGCGACACAAATGCCTATTGATCCCTAACGCTTTGTTTGCGAATTATCTTATGCCTGTCATCTCGGTGTTGCTGAACTTGTGGCGATTTGACAGCTGACGTCAGCTGTTCTGTGGTCACTGGTCAGCTGTTTTCGTTAACGCCGCGGCTGAACTAAAAGAAGGATGGTGGGAATTGCTGCAAACGCCCAAGTTAAGAAGAGAGAGGTACCTTAAAACTCAGTTTATAAGTTATATGTTTCCTGCATAATCATAAATTACACGCATTAATGGTAGTTGAGTTTTAAATGGTATGTTTTCATTTATATGCAACATAACCTTAAATTTACCGGTATATTGAAGATAAACATGAGTTTGGCGAACAAAGAGTTATTGTTCTTCATGCTATAGAACAGAAAGTCTTTTATTATATGTGTACACATGTATTTTTTTTTTTTACATGAACACTAAAAATTACCAACCTTTGGTCCATGTTAATTTTATTGAAATATAGTTAGTTCCATTTATCCTAAGGACAGACTGTTGGAATTAAGATACGATTTGGTTAATTCGAACTCTGCTTTATTCTCCTCGATATTTCTATTTATATCAGCGGTAAAAACAACAATTCCTTCAAATTCTAAAGGGAAATATTTGAATAATTTGAAGTAGGGCCTAAATAGATTGTTTACTTGTTGCTCTCTGCTCTGAGAAGGTCAGGTGAAATTAATGACATATGACACATTATAGAAGAGAAAACTGATGATAAACAGTTTAACATTAAACCGGGAACATAATAGAGACATACTGTCAGAAGTCTCACGATGAAATAAGGAAGGATGAAGCAATTAGAATTGTGGTGTGAAACGATTTTCTTCCATAAAAATTACATTACTCACTTCACGCAAGTGTTCACGTATGTTTCAACGAGCTCGATAGCTGCAGTCGCTCAAGTGCGGCCAGTGTCCAGTATTCGGGAGATAGTGGGTTCGAACCCCACTGTCGGCAGCCCTGAAGGTGGTTTTCTGTGGTTTCCCCATTTTCACACCAAGCAAATGCTGGGGCTGTACCTTAATTCAGGCCACAGCCGCTTCCTTCCCACTCCTTATCCCATCGTCGCCATAAGACCCATCTGTGTCAGTGCGACGTAAAGCAACCTGCACATATGTTTCTATCTGCGAGGGCAATTGGTAAAATAGGTCCAACTCTATGAGTGTGCCAGAAACTACTTACTCCTTTGGACATCAAATTCAGCAGCATTCAAATCTCTTTTCCAAAACCAGTTTAACTACTGTACTTAAGATAACTAGGCCTAAATCCTTTTTATTTTAGTACATTCCAGCTTAAATATATTCGTATTAGTTACTAAACGAAACATTTATGATGTAGTCACGTGGATTTGGATTTGTTGCCTTTTTCAATTCCTTTGTATGGCAAATTTCCTCTTCTTTAACAACAAGATTTTTAAAATCGAATCCTTATGAAGAGTCTAGGAAAAAATCTGGCTAGTTTCACTTCCTGTGTTTTAGCTTACTTACAGTACATACATACATTATAGACTGTTATGTCTTTCAGTGTTCAGTCTGCAAGCCTCTGAATTAACTAAATGTCTCCACGATCCTCTATTTGTAACTAGTTCTGTGGTCTAGTTTAGTTCCATACCTCTTATTTTTATGTCATTAAAACTGAATCTAACCGTAATCATCTTGGTCTCCCTCTACTTTCCTTACCCTCCTTGACCGAGTTCTCTTAGGTAACCTATCCTCTCCATTCGCCCCACATGACACCACCACTGAAGCCAGTTTATGCCTGCAGATTTATCCATTAAGTCCATTTCCAAACTTTTATCTCCTCAGTCTGAGTACCATTCTGCTATTGCTCCCACCTGTTCTTACCAACAATCATTCCAGCTACACTTCTAACTTACGAATAAGGTATTCTGAGTCCACCCAGGTTTCACTTCCGTACAGCAAAATCAGTACAGATCGGTGTAAAGATAGTTAGTCCACAAGCCAACTTTTTTTCTCACAGAATATCGCTGAATATACTGCAAGTTTTGCTGCACCTTTATTCAATCTCTCGTTCCAAACTATCATCCTGGCAGAATACACAGCCTAAATACTTGAAGTGATCTACCTGTTTTAGTTTTGTAATTCCGCCCCAACATTCATTCTTCTCAGTTTTCTTCCTTATTGACATCAGTTTAGTCTTGAAAATGCTACTGTGTATCTATCATACTCGCTGTATCCGTTGTCAAGTTCTAAAGAATCAGACTGCAAGCTTTCTGCACAGTCTGCCATTAAGACCAAGTTGTCGACGTAGGCCAACCGTTAACTCCGTTTTCACCAAACTGAATCCCTTCTTGCCACTTTATACCCTTCAGTAAATGAATGACAAAAGCTACAAAGAAGAGCAAAATGAGAGTTTCAAGACTCTCCAAGCTGTATTGAATCTCTCTTCTTCTGGTTTAGTTAGAAATCGTTGTTGCGCCTAGAAAAACTGCTGTGTGATAATATTTTAGCTTAGAACTCTGACCAGAAAGGTTCTGTCATCTAAGGTTCAGTATTGAATGAAATCTATCAACGAACATTCAAAAATCAAAATCCTTTCCTTTATTGTTGTTTTTTCTTTTATTTTAATAATGAATGATAATGACTTCAATACTGAGTCACTTGCAGGAGGCAGTCAATTCAAACTGATTGAAAACACTTCAACAGGGACATCTGTTTACCATCAAAACCACTAGTAAAGTCATTATAATTTAATGTTAGTTCTCATCATTACTATGCAGTCAGTGTTGCAGATTGAATATTTTGGTAACTGTGGTAAAATAAACAAAAATTAAAATCAAGGCCACCGGGCGAGTTGGCCGTGCGCGTAGAGGCGCGCGGCTGTGAGCTTGCATCCGGGAGATAGTAGGTTCGAATCCCACTATCGGCAGCCCTGAAGATGGTTTTCCGTGGTTTCCCATTTTCACACCAGGCAAATGCTGGGGCTGTACCTTAATTAAGGCCACGGCCGCTTCCTTCCAACTCCTAGGCCTTTCCTATCCCATCGTCGCCATAAGACCTATCTGTATCGGCGCGACGTAAAGCCCCTAGCAAAAAAAAAAAAATCGAGGCCAGTAAAGTTTTCTAGTTTAATGTCGTCTTACGTACTGTACAGATGCTAATTGAAGTCTAAAAGTTATCAGTTAATCTTTCCATTTTGTTGTTGGTTTTTCTTTGCTTTTTCCTGTTTATAATTGTGTTTGTGTAATTTATAAATTTCTGTAAAAGAAATAGTCTACAAGAAAAGGAACTACTGCTAACTCCCAAGATTTGGCTTATTTAACAGCACCAGTATATTGTAGGATGGTTTCAGATTATTGATTTACTGTGTATCAGCTCAATTAATATAGTAATGATTAACTTAAATTTTTGGTATTTCAGATTTTTTTTTTCAGATTCCATTGGGCTTGATTATTTTTGAACAAGAATTTTTCACCCTTTCTAAGTAAGACAAAAATTTCTACTCCCTTATACACAGTTTAAACAAATCAGAGGAACAGGTTTTTGAACGTATGCCATGCTCCACAAAGCAATACCTCACACCAAGGTATATTACCAACTAAGCCTTTATTCTTTACCGTTGAAGTATGCAGAAGAAAATCAATGGATTCACCTCCATTTTCAGAACACAAACGGAAATGTCCAAATAGGGGCGAAAACAAAGTGAGAACAGTCCTCCGGGGTGGATTTTTATCACAGTTGGAGAGCTGCAGTATGGAGTATGTCCTCCACAAGCATTTATCACAGCTTGGCACCTATGTGCCATGCTCCGTATAAGTTGACGGAGGTCACGTTGCGGTATCAGGTCCCATTCTTCAATGACAGCCTGTTCGATGTCTTGGAGAGTCTGTGGTGGAACAGGACGCCCACGAACACTTCTGTCAAGCCTATCCCATAGATGCTTGATGGGATTAAGGTCGGGACTCACTGCTGGCCATTCCATTTCTTGAATGTCCAGAGCTTGCAAGACAGCTCTGGTGATGCGCGCTACATGGGCACTGGTATTGTCGTGCATGAGTACGAATTCAGGGCCAACACCGTATGCAGCAACCAAAACATGCTGTAGCAGTATCTGCTCGATGTACCCTGCAGTGGTAAGATTACCACGAACGACGACAAGATCCGTGCGGCCATCAATACTGATGCCACCCCACACCATCCCAGAACCTTGTCCGAATCGGTCGCCTTCCTGGACAACATTTGGCATGTACTGCTCACCATGACATCTCCATACACTTTGACATCCATCACACCATGTCAGGGGAAATCTGGACTCGTCTGTGAACATCACAGGTCTCCATTGCCGAAGTTGCCCATTGACATGGGTACGGCCAGGCAAGCTGCACAATGTTACTGCATTAAACGGGGCACTTGAACAGGACGTTTGGGTCGTAAGGATACTTCTCTTAACCTGTTCCTTACTGTCTGGTCAGACACCGCGTCTCCAGTGTCCCTCGTGAAGTCTTGTTGCAGTTCTCTGGCAGTTGCTGAACGATGCCGCAACGCATAGATGGTCGGATATCGGTCATCCTGTGGGGTTGTCTTGTGTCCATGACCTTGTCCAACCCTCCTTGTGAACTGGCATGTCTCATTGTAGCGATTCTACAAGCATTGAATAACTGATGGAAAGACATTGAGATCCACAGCAACACAACGAAAAGTCCATCCTTCCTGCGACTTGAACCTCATTCAGGGGTCTCGTGGGATGTGCTGGTTTACGTACAACGTGCTCAAATGACCGTAGTAGTCTGTGTACCTTACAATGATACACGGACACACCTCTATTCACTTTGTTTGGGGGGTCACCTGACAGTTTAACGCATGGCTACACCTACAAATGGAGTTAAACTTCGATTTGACATACCCTGAGTAGCTAAGGTCTCAAGGTATGCTGTACGACCATTGGAACCCCATCTACCAACTTAACGTTCACATTCCAGATGTTACAAAACATGTTCCCCTAATTTTTTGTACTGTGTATGTGTAGAAGGAACTTAGGCTACCTATCAATTTCAGCATTTTTTTTTTTTCTTTTTTAAAGTCCCTTAAATATTTAGTTCCATTGTTTTGCCTTTTTTTTTTTTTGCAATTGATGAATGATAATTTTCGAACCAGAGTTTTTGGCCCATGTTAAGTAGAAGCAGTGGTATGCAGTGATGTTCCAAACTGGTGAAGCACTGGATAAGTAACAAGTATCAAATTTGAAAATAAGAGATCTTTCTAAAATATTCTTCATACAAAAATAAGCAGTCTATATGGTTATTTTTAAGATATCAGTTAAGATATGTATAAAAATATAAGTTATAAAAACAATTAAGTACCATAATGCAGAAAAAAATCTGTTCAAATTTAAAGAAATTAGGTTATAAACTATAGTGTAATATATACTGGCAATGCTTTACTAACAGGGGTGCATGTTTGAGAGTATCATCATGCAAAATGATACCTGAAGTAGCAGAGAGGAGAGATCCTTCCTTTAAGCTTGCCAGCCTGCCCTTAGAAATATCATACTTGTTTAGAAAAGTTAAAACAGAAGACAACCTGGAAATGGAACCATTTTCTGTGTTTTTATTGGCCAAAGCAGCTTGCTACAGTCACCAATAGAGCTAGCCTTATATATGGCCAGAGGGCTGTCACATTATAACAAAACCCACAAAGTTTGGAAGTGCCATGGCATGTGCCAGACAAATATGCGACATGAATACCTAGGTATATTGGGAGGTACAGGAGGAGTGAAAATCATCAGCTTTTTTTTAGCCAGACATATGTTCTTGTCACTAGCCATTGCCCTAACCAATCCAGGCCAGTGGTCTTGTCACTAGTCAGTACTGTCGCTGGAGATACTAGAGGCTCTAACCTGGGGGCTAATGCCGCTAGACCCTCTTTGCTTGCCCCCACACCAATGGTCTTGTCACTAGCCAGTAATCTAACCAGATCAGACTATTGGTCTTGTCACTAGCTGCACCTAAGTTGGCCTTATGAAGCATGTTATGACGTTGTGAAAGCCACTCTTTTGCTCGCCTGTTAGTAAACTTTTATTTGATATATTCCACTTTTAATATATTTATTTCGCAGTAAGAACAACCACCCACCACGCTGTGTCCCTCATTGTTCTGTGCTTACCAGTGCAACCTTGGTACAAAGTGAAAGGTTTTCTTTCTTTCTTTCTTTCTTTCTTTCTTTCTTTCTTTCTTTCTTTCTTCTTCCCCATCCCCTTCAGATAACTCCACACTTGAACATAACCTGCCACTGTCTGGTGATGAACAAAGGAACTGGAGCGCAGCCAGATGATGCATTCTTCAGTTTGAAACAAAGCATGTATACTGAATATAAGGAATGTTTTGCTAACGTAGGATGGAGTAGGAGCAAACTCCATGGCACTATAGCCCCGAAGGCCCTTGGCCTACCAAATGACCACTGCTCAGCCTGAAGGTCTGCAGATTATGAGATGTCATGTGGTCAGCACAGCGAATCCTCTCGCCCATTATTCTTTGCTTTCTAGACCAGGGCCACTGTCTCACCATCAGCCACGAATCAAGCCCGGGGCCTTTGGGCAAGAGGCAAGCATGCTACCCCTATACCATGGGGCCAGCTTCTTCCGTTTAGAGAACATTCAAAACTAACTTGACCGGGCGAGTTGGCCGTGTGGTTAGGGGCGCGCGGCTGTGAGCTTGCGTCCAGGAGATACTGGGTTCGAATCCCATTGTCAGCAGCCCTGAAGATGGTTTTCCGTGGTTTCCCATTTTCACACCAGGCAAATGCTAGGGCTTACCTTAATTAAGGCCACGACCGCTTCCTTCCCATTCTTAAGCCGTTCCTATCCCATCATCACCAGACCTATCTGTATCTGTGCGACTTAAAGCAAATACCAAAAAAAAAAAAAAAAAAAAACTAACTTGAATGCTGATGTAGCTTTGTGATGTGCTGTTTCATTTGCTTCAGCACAGTGCATGCGACTGATAAGAAAAGAAAATTATAATTTAACTTTCTGTTTCCATTTAAATTGTAGACCACATCAAAGCAGATCCATCTCCAGTGAGATATAGTGTTTACCGTACACTGTCTTCTGGTATGGACTAGTGTAAGTGTCTTTCTTTAGTTGGCAACTAGTTGATGTACCCATGCTTCGCTGCAGGATTCTCAGAAAGACTGTCTTTGTGGTTTTCCTAACTACAGTTAACTTAGGCCATTACAAAAACGTCAGGAGGAATGTAGGGATTAAAAGAAATGTTATCATATATAATACTCACTCAAATAAAAAACCGAACATTTTCTAACTTTTAACGAACAGTACTACGATTATTACATGTTATTACATGTCCCATTTAACTGATAGTCTATTTATGTAACCACTACTGTATAAGTGAAAATAAAAGTATTGAATAGGTGGATTAAATTAAAACACCTTTATTGTTGTTGAACAGTACTACGATGCCGAACTAACAATCCAAAGTTCCAGTGCTGGAATGACCCGGCCGCAGACAGCCATGAACACTCCTCTGCCATTGTTCCGTTAAATATACACAATGCGCATTCCAATCAGTGCCTCAGGGTAGGGATTGAATAGCTTGAATGCTATGATGAACCAGTTTGTTACATACCAGTAGTATCAGAAAATTTATGAACCAGAGGAATGGCATGCTTAAGAAGAAAGTTATCGAACTCCCCAGCTACTTCCCGCCAATATTCAGGCAGGCTGTTATACTCGGTACGACCAGGCGAGTTGGCTGTACGGTTAGGGGCGCACAGCTGTAAGTTTGCAACAGGAGGTAATGGGTTCTAAAACCACTGTCGACAGCCCTAAAGATGGTTTTCCGTGGTTTCCCATTTTCACACCAGGCATGTATGTACCATAATTAACGCCAGCACCGCTTCCTTTCCTCTCCTAGCCCTTTCTTATCCCATCGTCGCCATAATACCTATCCGTGACGGTGCGACATAAAGCAAATTTTTAAAAATACTCGGTATACAGCAGTAATCCTATCTATCAGACATGACTGGCAACAGAAGACACAAAGCACATCACAACAAACAATGGTCAATGTAATGTTGTTGTTCAATGTTATGAACTTTCTGTATTGTAGGCCTTCACATTTAGTTTTCCTTCGACTCTGTGATATTAGGGCGTCTTACGAAATTATTTATAGTGTAGGCTGTACTTCCTTATTCCCCGATTTTACATAACGATTTTCATTAAATTCTGTTTACCCATTTTCTCGTGACTTGGCGCTGATATGGACTTGGCAACAAAAATCCAAATTCATGAATATCTCTGTTATCATAGCCGGTACGGTAAAAATGTATAGGACATAAATGATAGGCAATTTAATACTATATAACTTTAGTAATGTAGTATTTGTCGATAGGACCATTAATAACAGAAATATTTGAGAATTAACTTTTAGTCCTTCCCCTAAACTACCATTTCACTCAGCGTGAATAAAATTATTTATGGCCTAGATTGTAGCGACTTATTTTCCGACTTTGCATACCGATTTTCACTAAGATAGGACCACTAATAACATAAATATTTGAGAATTAATTTTAGGCCTTCCACTAAACTACCGTTTTTCTCAGCATGAATAAGATTATTTATGGCCTAGATTGTTGCGACTTATTCCCGGACACTACATACCGATTTTCATTAAATTCTCTTAAGCCGTTTTCTCGTGATGCGTGTACATACAGACAGACAGACAGAAATTATGGAAAATTAAAAAGTGCATTTCCTTGCTACTTTGGACATGACCAATACAGAAATACCATCCTTTTTAAATTCTGAGTGATGTACAGACAAAACTCTTATTTTATATACAGTATATATAGATATGAAAGTGAGTTACTAGTAACACTGTTCCTTATGCAACCAATCCCTGTGGTGAATTATGTGGAAATATGGCTTCTAGACTTGTTTGGCATATAAATTGGAGTGGGGTTGACAGACTTATGGAATTGCACCTTCTGGCACAGTGAGGAAAGAAAAAGAAGACTATCAAACTCCTCATTTCCCAAGTGATATCTGAAGTTTGAACGGTTAGGGATCCAAGCAGCATTTGGGCTCAGGACTTGGCATAAATTAAGACAAGGCTGTTGCTGCTCTTACAATATATATATCCTCTCTCATACTGATAAGAATGAGCTACTGTGACAGTTCAGAAGATATTTTAGCTCCTGATGGGTGCTGGCATACCTGAATCAAATTAATCACCATCCTTCCCAACTATTAATTTACACACTGATGACTTTCTCTGGAGAACTGATTCTACTCTCTGTTATTTATTGTTTTAGCCGGTGATAGAGGACGTCAGTGTTGGCAGTGGCAGACTTGATGTTGCCTCGGAGGAGGCAGAACTTGAGCTGTGGGATTCGCGGTTTATGCTCCGCGGGGACCATGAACCTGAACCAACTTTTCGTAATGCCAGGTAAATGCAATAGATGTAGTTAACATGACCAACAGGAAGCATGGATTGGAATTTTGCAAATTAATAAGTATTTTTCTTGTGTAGAAATGTGTGTACAGGAAACTTATGCACTGATTTGATGAATAGCTTAAACTCTGTTCTTCCATTGTACTGGTTATCTTTGCACACAATTGTTTTAGGTTTTAGACTAGATTTAACGAAAGCAGCCATTCCACCATACCTTTTAGTGATCTGTCATTGCAAAGAAGGGTGAAGTCTGGCATATTAAACATACCAGAAGGGGTCAGTTGGATGAGCCAGCTTTCAGACAGGAGTAGCTCGGAGTGGCTGAGTAGCTCGGACAGTAGAGCGCTGACCTTCTGAGCCCAACTTGGCAGGTTCAATCTGGCTCAGTCTGGTGGTATTTGAAGGTGTTTAAATATGTCAGCCTTGTGTCAGTGGATTTACTGCTATGTAAAAGAACATCTGCAGGACAAAATTATGGCATCTCTGTGTCTCTAAAAACTGTAAAATAGTTAGTGTTATGTAAAATCAATAACATTATTAATAAATACACCTGGAATTATTATTTCTTCCAGTTCCATGGAAGTGAGTAGAGAGAATGTACAATTATGTGTGCTATGTGAAGGCCATTTGGATGAGTGGAGACACGGGCGTATAGTGGGTCTCTAGTTGAAGCAGGATAAGAGTTTCCCAGAAATGCATGAAGGCCGCTGCCAGGACCAGGCTGTGAGATTTAGATCTGATTCAGCAACTCCTATCGTTGTCTTGCAAAATTCACATTCACACCTATCTCCTTATGGACATTTTCTACAAGTTTGTCTTCACTCGCACTCCCATGTACCCCAAGGATTCCAATGTTAGTTATTTTACTGTACTGTTCCAGAGAGTCACATATCTTGTAGCAAATTGTTCCTTCATCACATAGATTTCTTTATCCCAGCTCTTGAGTTTTGTGTTCAGTGCTGCCACAATCACAGAATTGAATTGGAGAGATTTTTCCAGTTCCTTTATGACAAGTTCAGTTACATGCTCTGATACAATGGCTACTATCTTTTTAAGGAACTTAGCAGAGCTATTAGTTTGGTATCCTGGTGACTGCCTCTTTACCAAGGTTGGCACTACTGCTCAGGTCACTGGTGGTGTTCTTGCTATGGTTCATATTGCTTTAGAAAACACTGTATATCATTGATTAACTGATTGCTGTATGCAGTAATGTTCACTGGTGTTGCTCAACATTGTATCCCACATAGGCATAGCACATCGGGAGTAATCAAGAACTCATTTCTTTTTTAACAAAACTCTGAAATATTGGGAAGAAAGGCACATTATTTTTTTCACCTTTCATTTTTTCTAAACTTGTGGTAATACAGATTTTTGTTGACGTTATTGAGCTATATATCTGCTAAGTATGACATTGTACATGACTATATATAAGTGATCACAAAATCTATCCTCAAGTTCATATTGCTATTTAAATTGTGTTTGAGTTCAGACTTTGGCCACCAGTTGTTTTCTCTGGCTGCAGCAGTGATTAAGCAGGCCTAAGGAGCAATTCCTTTTTGTTGCAATGCCACTATTTTTTACCAGTTACAGAATGTGCTCCATTGGTTCTAATTCCCATGCATTTATCCTAATCCAGCTAATGATGATGACGACGACGACGACGACGACGACGACGACGACGACGACGATGATGATGATGATGATAAAAATAATATTAACAGCCATGTGATATTATCTCTGGTTTCTCACTAAGGCAGCTGTTGTTTGAATCCCAGCCAGTGAACATGGACTTTTTAAAATGAAAATTAATATTCCTGAGATTGATATTCCATGCAAAATTAGAGGTTCTGTGGCCACGATCACAACATCAAGTCATGTAAAACTACACAAGCTCTGTAGAATAATAATAATAATAATAATAATAATAATAATAATAATAATAATAATATAGGAAGATGAATGCAATCCATGGCCTCACCTACCATATGTGCACATCATTTTAATTTGACCCCATTTAGGCTGCTCACCTGCAAATTTTTACGTCCCAGTTTCAACTACCCGATGGCAAAGAAACTGGAACTGTTTTTGAGCAACCTTTTGCTGAGTATAAGTTAATTTTGTCACTTGAACACCATGTGCATCACCAGTGATCTTTTACATGCTTACATGGAGTGTTGAATGGGCTTTCTTCTGCCTTTTTAAAAATTCGGAATATCTTTGCTTGATTTGAATCCAAAGTCTTGATGTCCAGAGGCCGATACGCTATTGTTGAATCACAAAGTGTTATACTCATTTAGTATTTATGAAAAATATATTTTAAAAATAACTTAAGAAGTAGAAAGAGAAGTCAGCAGTTGACAGAAATTCTTCACAAACAGTCTCTTCATCTTCAAATCTAACAGAACACTTAATCTGCACCAAGTCTACAAAATCATATTGAGCTATATATCTGCTAGGTATGCCATTGTGTATGACTAAATACGGAGGTCGAGTCATAAGTCATGGTAACTATTTTCTTCTCTCATGAACAGGAGACAACACGGAAAATCTAAGATAGGCATTTGGAAACGTATGGTATGTACTTGCATATGATGCCACTAGATGGTGTATGTAAACAACAGTGTGGGTCTAAGCATGCCCCCAAGTTCAGTGTGTGAGTGAGAGCATCACAAAATGGAAGTCAACAAGCAGGAGCAACGATCGTATATTAAAATAACAGTTCTTCATGGCAGAAATGCATGCCAGTGCCATGCAGAACTGTGGGAAGCATTAGGTGTACGACTACGATCTAATCCCCAAAGTCAAGAAGCCATTACGTGGACAACGGATGGCCAACAAAGAGGACATCGTAACAGCATTTTGGAGAGAGGCGTTACACGTTAGCGATATACATGCAGCGAATGGAATTCAGTGCCTGCCCCACCACTTGCAACGCACAGTGGAAACTCTGGATGATTATTTCGAAGGTCTGTAACCAGTGGAGACCTGTCCTTTGTACGTTGTCTTGTGTATTTACTGTCTATACCATAATAAAACAATGTTTACCAATGGCCTGTGTTCTGTCACTTTCCTACAAGAATCTTCTGAAGTCAGAATTTGTCTTCAGGCACTATGCATAAGTACATGCCCTATATTTTCAAATGCATTTCTTAGATTTTCCGTGTTATCTCCTGTTTGCAAGAAAAAAAAATAGTTGCCATGACTTATGACTCGACCCTCGTATAAGTGATCACAAAATCTATCCTCAAGTTCATATTGCAATTTAAATTGTGCTGGAGTTCTCAACATGCTAACAGATCAAGGTTTTATAAAATTCTCATCAGAATAAGTTTCCATTCCATTGTTGGTGACAGATTTTTGGCTACCAATTGTTGTCTCTGGATGCAGCAGTGAGAAAGCAGGCCTAAGGAGCAATTCCTTTATTTTCGTTGCACTGCCACTATCTTCACCAGTCATAGAACTGAAAAGCAAAGTACTTGTTTTGCTTCACTTTTACAATAACTTGCATTTTAATATTGTCTATGCAACTTATTCTTCATGCCACCATATTATCAAAAATAATATTAGGTTGAACTATTTGACAGCTGACTCTCCTAAGCCAAGAAAGCCAAATACAAACACAAGAAATGGGGTCTGATGTTTTATTTTCTACCAGTTTTATAAACTTTTTTATAATAACTCTCTGTATAAAAATATCCATGTATATATCTGTAACCCAAATGTCTGTTCTTATCAGGTGGGGTCCCCGCGGTTGGTGCAAACCCTCATGTATACCAATCACAATCATTCTGATCTTGATTGTGCTGGTAGTGTTGCTACCACTAGTAGATAATCAGTCAGTGAATGAGAAGCCTGTGAAGCCAACAGTGCCTCCAGTTCAACTTTGCAAAAATTCATGCAGGTAAGTGGATGCCAAGAGAATTAAGAAGTTACCATGGAGACACTTACCAAAGGAAACAGATGGGCTTGAAAATCAGAATACAGGTCCTTGTTTTCTTATATTGTTGTTATATTGTTGTTCTAATGTGTGAACTGGCATGTGGAAGTAAATCATACATAGAAGGCAGAACATCTTGCTCTGGAGTTTGCTAGACAGTGTTGTAAGTAGAAGAATCACAATCAGTGTAGACCTTAATTGAGTGTACATTTATTAGCAACTAGCAAATGTACCCGTGCTTCGCTACGGTATTATACCTTGTAAACGGAGTTCTACGTAAGTTACTGCACACGCTGCGAGTAAGATTATATTAAAGTGCACGTCTCATAGCGATATCCAAGAAACAAAACGGGCAAGACCCCATACGTTATTTCCCATGTAAGGTGCAAGTTGGGGAAATTTAGATGGTAATGGGACGTCACATTTCCTCTTGTCATTCACAGTCAAGTTCGGGAGTTTCTACAATAACGGCAGGCTCACCAGCTGCCATTTGCAATAGAAATGGGTAGTTTTCATTATAATGTCAAGCCCCCTTTCCTAACGATAGTCCCACTCGAGTTGGAGAGATTTGACTGTAACCGAGACATGCTGCGTTATCCTAAATATAAAGAATCGAGATACGACAATAAGGCATAGCACCAAAGTTGAAGATCTCTCCAAATTGAGCGGCAATTGTCTAATCTGCTTTGTGAAATGACTTATGGTTTGGAAAACAGTTACCACGAAACAAAGGTCTGAACTGTCGCGTAAATTGCCTCCATATTCGGGGACTAATAGTAATACATTTGAACAGCCTGGAATACTCACTCAAAGGAAAGAGTGTGCAATGACCAAGCGAAATAATGTATATAACAAAGGGACGTAACGTATAAGGGAAGTTTTGCATTTAGCCCATGGATTTTACAGAAAATCAGTAGTATAAGAGAAAATGGAAGGAAACTGTTGTTGTTTCCCTCTAAACTCCCATTCTGTTCAGTGATTTTAAACCATATGCATATCTAAACCTTCCCCTGGATCAGTACACTCTATATGTGAATTTTGGTCGAGATCTATCCAAAAACATATCAGATGTAAGGCTTTTCAGGCATTTGCTCTATTAACCCGTTAAGTGGGGAGGTCATAAACGAGGACTTCCTGCATAGTGGGGAATCATTTTCAGTAAAAAATTTTCTTTAAAAAAAATAGTTTTTGCAAACCTACACCCGCTTAAATATTATGTTAAAATTAGCATAAAATTATACGTTGCGGTGTAAATTGCGCTATTATTTACAATTAAAACGATTTTTCAATTCATCCAGTGTCAGTGCAAAAATTGCATATGTGCCATTTCATATTTACTTCGATTCGGAATATTATTTGTGTTGCTTACATTAATTCAACGTTGAAATACGTAACCCACAAACAAAAAAAGTATCATATACTCCAAATAATACAGACACATTCACTCAAATATCACATTTTCCTGAAATAAAACAGAAAAATGTACTCACCACGTAGGCCTATAACTTGCCATTGAAGAGGGCAGCGAGTAATCCATGAGTTCATTCATCACAATTTTGTCACCACATTACACAAAATTACACTACACTGTTCAATACTATTTACACTCAATAGCTATAACAAATGACTGGAGAGAAAATTGAAAAGAACTATTTCAGGATGGTGACTGATAGTTGCCGGCACGCAGAATGTACAGCGGTCACCGAGTGTAGACTACGATCTTCTCAGATTCCCCGAGTATGGAACCTGAGACTCGCTGGCATATTTGCAATGCTCATACTTCAACTGTATGGTATAGCCTGAAGCAAGGAGAGGGGCACAAAGCGACATTGCATACTGCACAACAATACTGAGTGTCCCGCCGCTGGCCTTTCGCCACGCAAACAATGCATCTCTTATTTGCGTGCAGTCGTGATTTCGAGGCTGGATTGAAATCTGGAAAATGCCTTCCCGAGAATCGAGTTGACAAGTCAACGGGTGCGGGTCTCACTGATCGAATTGGCAAGGCTGCGTTAGGGGTAGCGTTTGCATACTTTTGAAATAGTTTCTGAACAATTTGAATACGAAACTCCAGCTGAGTGAATTTACCGCCGTGTTTCTTGTATATCACAAAAGCATTGAACACTGTTATATCCAGTAGGTGTCTAAAAATCTTGTGGTACTATTTCTTCATTCTTTTTCTCGCCATACTGTATGGCACGATACATTGGTCCGATAAGTCCACCCTTCCCATTGAGTCATTGTACTCAATACATACGACTGGCTTCTCTTTGGTTTCTCCTTTCTTTTTTAGAGCAGTGCGCATTTCCGCGTCATGAATACTACTCAGCATGCAGACTTCTCTCTTGTCTTTCCACTTCAAGGCCATGAGTTTGTTTTTATAGGCAAAAGCCACCTCCCCTTTTTTCAGCTTTTTCCCCATGACGTCCTTCGGAAGATTTTTTCTGTTAGATTTTACAGTACCGACAGCGTCTGTCTGAAACTCATTGATCTGATCGAAGAGTTCCGGGCTATAATAATTGTCTAGAGCTATGAGATATCCCTTATTTAGAAGAGGTTCGGCTAGAGCAAACACTACTTTCGAGGGCTTGGTATACTGAGAAATATTTACCCCACAAACCTCATTTACTAGCTCAGTTTCCTTGCCTGTGTACCACAGGATATTCCACACATATCCTGTTTTAGCTTCACACAATTTAAAAGATTCCATCCCGAAACGAGCTTTCTTCATCGGAATATACATTTTCCACCCCAAGTGACCTTTCCAAAGGAGTAAACTTTCGTCAATTGATAGACGATCATCTGGTAAATAGGACATTTTAAATTTTGATACAAGAATGTCTAGAACTGGCTTCACTTTGTAGAGTTTTGGGGATACTTGCCGATCGTAAGCCTCATTATCTGAGAAATGTAAAAATTTCAGTAGAAGGAAAAAAAGTTTCTCGGACATGGTCTCGTAAAACACGGGCATAGCAAACAATCTATTACGTGAAAAATAATGAGATAGCTTCGGCTTTTAAATTATACCCTGAAGAAGAAAGATCCCAAATAAAAGTTTTATTTCTTCCTTGTTAGTAGGAACCCAATCCCTCTCCCTGCTTCTCCTTTTCATCTTAGCTGTTCCTATACTAGCTTGTATTGACTGCTGAGCGTACAGATTATTTTGCTCTGCAATAAGTTCGCACAGTTCATCGTCAATGAAATGCTCAAATATTTCGTCCGGTTCTTTTTTATTTAAAAGTTCGCCCTGAATTCCACTTTGATATGTAGTTGGAAATCGGGCTCTCCTACATCCCCTTACATCCCAGTCACTAGGCGGAGTAGGAGGCAAATCGCTCTCACTTTCTGACTCGCTACTCTCATCGGAGCTCGAACTCAATGCCTGTCCACGGCATCTAGGCAACAGGTCTACTCCGACGGAAGCACTCGTGCTTGGAGCATCTAATAGCGGGATAGTTTCACCATTACTATCTAAACTAGAATCACTGCAACTATCTTCCTCACTGAGCTCGAGAATATCCCATATATCATCACTCGGAAGATCTACAATTCTTTTGGACATGTTGACTACAAATATGAAACGCTACATGTAGAATTAAAACAATAAATCACAAGATAAATGTGTATACCAACAAAACAGCTTATGAGAGCTGAAAACATTCACACCGAGACACGAAATACTACGCTCCTCGCGGCACACTGACTGAGCTTCTCGCCAACCGTCACATAGGTTGTTCTTGCGCTACGCAGCTATGTAGCAGATAATAAGGGGATTCCTAGACGAGAGCTGCTTAGATTCACGAAGGTGAAAAAAATTCTGTCAGATGGCAGCACCTCTCGGAACATACGGAGAAAGTTTCAAACCTACCGCTTGTTTTGTAACGGAGATAAAAAATAAAAGCTTTCCGCGCTTCACATGACGCGTACCCACCATCGGGCTCGCTCCAGCGGCGTCACCTGAAGCGAGCCCCACTCTACGGGTTAACCAGCGTTTCGTCTTAGGTCTGACACTAGACTCATCAGAGTGGGATGTGTCAGACCCTACCCACTGATGCTGGGGTGTATGCAGGTGAACTTATCAGAAGCCCTTATAAGAGGTACAGTCTGATAATTGCATACAGGAGATAAATCTCTACAATGGAATTATTGCCCGCCTAGCAATTCCGAATGGAAAATTCTAAATTCCCATGGAGGGAATTAGATATTTTTCACCAATAGAGCATGTCAAAAACATATCAGATGTAAGGCTTTTCAGGCATTTGCTCTATTAACCAGCATTTTGTCTTAGGTCTAACACTAGACTCATCAGAGTGGGATGTGTCAGACCCTACCCACTGACTCTGGGGTGTATGGAGGTGAACTTATCAGAAGCCCTTATAAGAGGCACGGTCTGATAACTGCATACAGGAGATAAATATCAACAATGGAATTATTGCCCGCCTATCGTCAGTGGGTAGGGTCTGACACCCATCCCACTCTGATGAGTCTAGTGTCAGACCTAAGACAAAGCGCTGGTTAATAGAGCAAACGCCTGAAAAGCCTTACATCTGATATGTTTTTGACATTTTTGACATGTTCTATTGGTGAAAAATTTCTAATTCCCTCCATGGGAATTTAGAATTTTCCATTCAGAATTACTAGGCGGGCAATAATTCCATTGTGGAGATTTATCTCCCATATGTAGTTATCAGACTGTGCCTCTTATAAGGGCTTCTGATAAGTTCACCTGCATACACCCCCGCGTCAGTGGGTAGGGTCTGACACATCCCACTCTGATGAGTCTAGTGTCAGACCTAAGACAAAACGCTGGTTAATAGAACAAACGCCTGAAAAGCCTTACATCTGATATGTTTTTGACATTTTTGACATGTTCTATTGGTGAAAAATTTCTAATTCCCTCCATGGGAATTTAGAATTTTCCATTCAAGATCTATCCAGCCATTTCGACGTGATGGTGGAACAGACGGACAAACAAACGGACATGAAAGCTTAAAACCACTGATACGGCCTTGAGTTGACCTAATTCGGATAAATATCTGAAAAATTGGCAAATCAAATGAAGTTACAGACAGCGGACCCCCTAGAATTTTATTTACATACATAAGCATGAGCACGTTTGTAAGTGCAGATCTTCATTTTGAGATTTACTCTTTTTAAACGGTAGGTCATATCAACTAATGGATTTTGTCGTCAGGCGCCCCTTTTAGTTTTCTACATGGTTGGTCTTATGACATTTATTTATGAGTTAGATTGAATTAGAAGCATTAAATGGGGTGAAATCTAGGTACAGTTTTCACACATTACTTTCTTTTTTGGATACTTATGCAGCAGCTGGAATCACAAAATTGCCGGTCTGAGTGGCTCAGACGGTTGAGGCGCTGGCCTTCTGACCCCAAGTTGGCAGGTTCGATCCTGGCTCAGTCCGGTGGTATTGAAGGTGCTCAAATATGTCAGCCTCGTGTCGGTAGATTTACTGGCATGTAAAAGAACGTCTGTGGGACTAAATTCTGGCACCTCGGCATCTCCAAAAACTGTAAAAGTAACTGTAAAGCTAATAACATTATTAAATCATAAAATTTGGCTAACATGTATGACCACTGGTCGTGTCAATGTGCATACCGCATTTGATGATTCTATCCTATAAGCGTGCCAGATGATAAGATTTATGTGTAAAAAGTACAAAGTTAACTTAAAATTGAGAAATACAGCTCTATGTTACGTATAAGGGATCGAGATACGACAATATGTCATAGGACCAAAGTTGTAGATCTCTCGAATTGAAATGCAATTGTGCATTCTGTTTTGTGATATAACTTACCATTTAGCCACCAATTATCCCAAAACAAAGGTCTACACCGTTATTGAAATTGCCTCCATATTTCAATATATTCTGGGGCCAAAAGGTCATACATTTGAACAGATTGCAATTTTTCCTCAAAGGAAAGAGTGTCCAGGTTTCTGGATTAGCATCACATACATACGGAGTAATTAAAGAAGAAAATATTACAATTAACAAAGTTGAAATTAATATACAGTAAAATAGGATTATAACTGAGAACAGCCGGATGGAACAAATAGCCCTATCTAAATACCAAGTGGATGTATTGTAAAATGAAATGCCCCTCACTAAATTGTGATGATATGAGTTAGGATATAAGAAGGCACAAACATGGGGGGGAAATTTAGGCGCAGGGATTCTTAGGTAAACAGATAAGAGGATGACGTATGGTGTTATTACTTAAATCTAAAGAGGCAAGACAGAGGCAAAAAATTAAAACTGAAAACAGAAGTAGAAGAGAAATGCAGTACAAGTTATAGCAAATGCCAGAAAACACCGTATGGTGTGATATCTTGGGCTACACTCCGCTGTACTATGCAAATGTTAACAGCCCCTTTAAAGCTATTCGACAACGATTTAACCTCCAACGGGATTAAAATATTCCGCAGAATGGCAGCATGACATCTCTCTCGTCTTCTACGCAAGGAACAACCACGAGTTTACAGGAATTTTGAAGAAAATTACATTAACCTATGTTACTTCACTGCTGGCAAGGAGCCAGAGACATTGCCATGGTAACCAGTAGGTTCGTTGTTGCTCTGTCGGTCACTCAATGCAGAGCATGAAATCCGCACAAAGGAGTAATTTGAAGAGTAAGCGAAATTGTACTCAAACAGAAGTTGTTTGAAATGAAGGGACGTTTCACATGTAGTCCACGGATTTTACAGAAAATCAATAGTATAAGAGAAAATTGAAGAAAACTGTTGTGGTTTCCCTATAAACCCCCATTCTATTAAGTGGTTTCCAAATCATATGCATACCTAAAACTTCTCCTGGATCAGTATACTCTATATATGAAGTTTGGTCGAGATCTATCCAGCCGTTTCGCTGTGATGGTGGAACAAACAAACAGACACGAAAGCTAAAAACTACTGATACAGTCTTGAGTTGACCTAAATCGGATAAATATCTGAAAAATTTGCAAAACAAACAAAATTACAGACAGCAGACCCCCTACAACTTTGCTTTGACAGTGGAAAGAAATGCATCTGTACATCAGGACAGGGTAGCTCATCGGGAGGCTGTTGGCAAGTTAGGAGTAAATAGTCGATACAATATTCTACAAGCGAGGAAAATGTTCAAGTGACAGTGGATGAATAGTGGTAGGAATGGATGTGGTGTAATCAGTAGAGTTGGCTGTGTGGTACAGACCGTGTAGCTGTAAGCGTGCTTCCAACAGATGGTTAGTATATGTAGTGTTGAAAATTTTGTGTACCTGGACAGTGAAAACTGTAGAATAGAAAAATTAGCAAGAGGATAGAGGACATTCACAAAGTAAAGGGTCAACGCGCGAGGACATAGACGGAAGTCACAGGGCAGGCAAGATGAGTACAGATAAGCCGCGTCCGATAATAGTGAAGTTCGTGTCATATGGAACGAACTATTCAAATCTAAAAAGAAACTGAAAGGAACGAGCAAAACAATCAGAGAAGACCTCACGTCAATCAGGATGAAACTGTTGCAAGAAGCGATCACTAGATTTTCTGTGTCCAACTGTTGGACAACAGACGGTACAATTATTGTGAAACACAATGGTGTGAAATATCGTGTGTCGAGCCTAGCAGAATTGAACAGGATTAAATAAATCGACAGACCAAAACTAATATGGCATTACACATTTTACAGTTTTAACTAACTTAGACACTAGACTTTAATTACTAGACTGTAGTTACTATTCCAACTATTACTTTTAGATTATATCTTCATTAGGTTTACATATAATAACTAGGCAAGATAGCGTACAGATTGGCAACTCAAAGTGAGAGTCTGTTTTCGGCAAGGTTCTGGTGGTCAGCTGAGCAGAATCTCCGCTCCCATACCTACCCAACCCCCTAATACTAATCCCCTTATAAATGCTTTTAACAACTTCCCAAATTCCTTACAGGTAGTACATGCTAACGTTCAAAGTCTAATTCCTCACTTCCACAAACTCCGTCATATAATTGCTAATGTCAACCCTCACATCGTCATGAACGGGGAAACCTGGATGAAAGGCCTGAGTTCATGTTCATAGAAATTGAGGCCTTAGGTGAAAAGTGCTTACTGAGTGTAGTGTATCGCCCACCAAAGATTGGATACATCACTGACCTTGAGGACATCCTCCTAGAACTCTTACCCAGGTATGAGCATGTTTTATTACTAGGCGACCTCAATACTGACATCCTTAACAACAAAATAACAGAGACTAAACAACTAATCAACTTATTTAAATCTTGTAACATGATGATTTTGCCACTTAACGCGACACATCACACTGCCACATCACATACATTACTGGACTTGATTGTGACAAATAACATTGACAGGGTACTGACCGACAGGCAAATGTCTGCTTGCAGACTATCCAATCACGACTTAATTTATTTAGCTTATTCACTTAAATGCCCCAAGTACAGACCTAAATTAATTACATTCCGAGACCTAAAAAGTATAGATAACGAAGCCCTATTAGAAGACACTGCATGCATACCTTGGCATAATGTCCATATTTTAGATAATGTAGATGATAAAGTGGAATTCTTAAGCACACAACTGCTAGCTCTTCTCAATAAACATGCGCCAAAATGCACTGCTCGCGTAACACGCCCTGTGGCTCCATGGATGACTCGGGAAATATAAGACTTAATGACAGAGAGAGGCAAAGCATTCAGAAAATTTAAAACTAGCCAAGTACCAAACGATTTTGACCTGTACAAGACCCTTCGTAACAGGACCACACAGGCTGTAAGGAATGTTAAAATAAGACGCTCACAGAACATTTTGCTAACCCGGAACACGACAAGAATCTGGAAAACCATTTTAAAAAATGGGCATAGGTGGAAATAAAATACATAGTGCTGATATTAAACTACCACTGGATGATTTAAACAAATACTTTACTACAAGACCCATTAACATTGACAAGACAACAAAAGAACAGACGATTAACAAAATTCTACACGATGGCAATACTAACAATGGAGGAGAACAGTTATGTTTTTCATTCGTAACTCCTGCAGAAGTGAGACAAATTGCACGATCAATAAAGACAACTGCGACAGGATGTGACGACATTGTTCCATAGTTACTGTTAAAAACTCTAGGCGTAATCCTACCAACTCTAACCCACATCATTAATACCTCACTGATAACCGGCATATTCCCTTCCCTTTGGAAATGTGCAATTGTTTGCCCACTCCCAAAGACTAACAACCCCGTGGAACCCAAAGAGTTTCGATCCATTTGCATTTTACCATTTCTGTCCAAAATTTTGGACAAAATAGTTCACAGACAAATAACTGCATATTTAAATAACAATATACTTCTTGACAAATACCAGTCTGGTTTTAGAAGCAATCATAGCACAACTACTGCACTACTTAAATTTACAAACGACATAGGAGTAGCTATGGATAAGGGAGAAGTTACCGTTTTAACTCTTCTAGAGTAAGGCCTTCGACTGCGTTGACACGGACATACTAATGGCAATATTACGTACTCTTAATTTCTCACAAAGCACACTGGATGTATTCCTATCTCTCTGATCGCCGGCAGTGTGTATCAACAGGTGAAAATTTCTCTCATGGCAATCTGTAGAGACTGGAATACAACAGGGGTCAGTGCTAGCTCCACTCCTATTTTCGATCTTCATGTCGGGACTAACACAAGTAATTAAACATTGTCAATATCATGTGTGTACGCAAACGACTTACAAATATATACATATGCACATCCTCATGACTTACCGACTGCAATAAATAATATGAATGACGACCTAGAAAAAAATATGTAAGTGGACCGACGACCATGCACTAAAATTCAATGCCCAAAAATCGAGTGTATTCTTTTAGCTACCCAAAAAACCCACGCATGCCTCACAGACGTGCATACCCACTCAGTAACATTAAGAGACACTCATTTACAATTCAAAGACACGGTTAAAAACTTAGGGATGATAACGGATAAAAACCTTAGCTGGAACGATCATGTAAGAGGTATATGTCAGTGAGTGTTTTATTCCTTACATTCCCTTAAGAAACTCAGAGATTTGCTCCCCCAAAATGTAAGAAAACTGCTTATCCAAAGTATGGTAATGCCAATATTCGACTACTGTGACCTAGTATA